>NC_050188.1:8799921-8947764 GCF_008315115.2 Sander lucioperca | reverse complement strand
ACAGAGCAAGCTCTCAAATAAAGCCTCAGACTGCTAAAACGATAAGGGCTATCGGTGAAATGATGTAATCGTGAGAACCACAAGACCTTTGTGAACGTATTCATGTAAAATTTATGTTGATAAACTTAAAAATGTGGGCATATCAGCGATTTAAAAAAGTGGTTCGCTCTGCGTTTCGCTGGGAAATGTGGAAGACTTTTAATATGGCAGTGGATGGAGGAAAATGTGGAACTGTTGTCATTTGGAAGCTCATCGAGCCAACAGTATAAGACGTATCGCAAAAGTGAGCACATTGTCTGAAACTAGACAAAAATACCTACGTTTTGATGTATAAATTGTGTATGACAAGTAGATATTGTGGGCGTGAGAGCATTTATAGAGAGGGGACAAAGATTTAATTCCTAAGCTTCTGCACTCTAACGATGACATCATCCACTCTAGGACACGCAATACACACTCCATAGAAACGCAGAAAAATCCTGAAATGATCACTAAACTTAAACAGCTTTTTCACAAAAAATGTAAAAGATATCAAACTGAAAAGCCATAGTTTAATACCTGAATATTTTGTGAACATTTTAAAGTTTGTTTGGCGTCTGTAGGTGAAAGTATGAAGGAGCTGAAAATTTTGGGAGCGGAAGAAGATTTGAAGGATTTGAAGCATGCTCTCATTCACTTCAATGTTAAAAAAAAGTCATAAAAAGCTTAATATTTAAAAAAGTATAAATAGTAGAAAAAAAGTTGAAGAAGTCCCATCATTAGCTGAAAGAGCTGAACATTTTAAAAGTTGAATGGTTTTAATAGCTGAACATATGCAGAAGTTACAGAGAGCCAAAAAACGTACGGAAGAGGGAATAAAAAGAAAAATAAATAAACAAAATGGCCGACAGGAACAACAATAGTGGGAATGCTGCTGAACAGCATTCCCACTAACTAGAAAATGCATTTCCTGCGGAAAATGCGTGGGAATGCTGAATAGCTGAATTGCTAAAGCTAAACTGGTTGAATAGCTTAAATCATTAAGAAGAAGTTGAAGTAGTGAGAATAGTTGAAAAAGTGGAAATCGTTTTAATACGTATGAATTTCATTAAAAAGTTAAAAGCTTATGCTAAACTGAACTGTTGGCTTCAAAAGTTGAATAATGACAAAAGACGTAGAACATTGTGAGGTCTGAGTATATTTTCTAACTGATAATCACTCACAAATGCAGAAATATGAAACAAATAGTACGAAAAATCTTAAAGCTCAAATGCACTACACGCTAAAAAATCAGGAAAATTGTTAGAGTTGGAAGCTAAACTGCATTAACCAAGTGAAGAGCTAAAATACACTGTTAGAAAAGCTTGAAGCTGAACTGTAATACTGTCAAAGATGAAAGTTGAAATGAATTACCTAAAACGGCTGAAAGAAGAAATACTTTGTATTATTATCAGACACTGCATAGAACTAAAAAGCATCAATCTAGCTGATATGAGATGTGAAATATATTAGGTAAAAAGAATGGGGCTGAACAAAAGAAACAGAAACAGACAGACAGAGACAGACAGACCGAGACAGAGAGAAACAAACAGAGAGACATGGACAGACAGACAGAGACAGAGACAGAGACAGGGAGAAACAGAAACAGACAGAGACAGACAGACAGAGAGAAACAAACAGACAGACAGAGAGACAGAGAGAGACAGAGACAGGGAGAAACAGAAACAGACAGAGACAGACAGACAGACAGACAGACAGAGAGAAACAAACAGACTGACAGAGAGACAGAGAGAGACAGAGACAGGGAGAAACAGAGACAGACAGAGGCAGGGAGAAACAGAGAGAGAGAGAGAGACAGCGACAGACAGAGAGAGACAGAGACAGACAGAGAGACAGACAGAGACAGACAAAGAGAGACAGAGACAGTCAGACAGAAGTGGAACACTAAAGCTGTAGACTAATGTTCATATTACTGCCTGTAGTATTCAAGTTGACTGTCTGTGAAAGGGTTGTCATGGTAACATATGACCAGTATGTGTGCGTATGTTTCTGTGTGTGTGTGTGTGTGTGTGTGTGTGTGTGTGTGTGTGTGTGTGTCTGCATATGTGTGTGTGCGTGTGTGTTTCTGTGTTTGCATGTGTGTGTGCATGTGTGTGTGTGTGTTTGCGTGTGTGTTTCTGCATATGTGTGTTGCTGGGTGTATGTGTGTGTGTGTGTGTCTGCATTTGTGTGTGTTTGTGTGTATGTGTGTGTGTGTATGTGTGCGTATGTGTGTGTGTGTGTGTGTGTGTGTCTGTGTGTGTGTGTGTGTGTGTGTGTGTGTGTGTGTGTGTGTGTGTGTGTGTCTGAATAGACAGACAGAGAGAGAGAGGAATAGAAAGAGAGAGACAGAGACAGACAGAGAGAAACAAAAACAAACAGACAGACAGACGGACAGAGACAGTCAGACAGAAGTGGAACACTAAAGCTGTAGACTAATGTTCATATTACTGCCTGTAGTATTCAAGTCAACTGTCTGTGAAAGGGTTGTCATGGTAACGTATGACCAGTGAAAACCCCCTTTGAAGTCTGTGATGAGATCTCTTTGATCTTTAATCAGGTTAACGACCGTGTCACCTGCTGAAACTGTCAGCTGGCCACACTGGAGCTGTTCAAAGACACAGAGCAAGCTCTCAAATAAAGCCCCAGACTGCTAAAACGATAAGGGCTATCGGTGAAATGATGTAATCGTGAGAACCACAAGACCTTTGTGAACGTATTCATGTAAAATTTATGTTGATAAACTTAAAAATGTGGGCATATCAGCGATTTAAAAAAAGTGGTTCACTCTGCGTTTCGCTGGGAAATGTGGAGGACATTTACCATGGCCGTGAATGGAGGCAGATGTGGAACTCTTGTCATTTGGAAGCTCATCAAGCCAAAAGTATAAGGCATATCGCAAAACTGAAATTCCATGCTTTTTGATCTAAACGTCATATCCAAATTAAAAGTGGTACAGCTCCCATATACTTTGACACTGAGGGGTGTGCCTGACATCATTGGAAAGGGAACACTCAAGTTTTTGTTCCAAGTGTCAGGGTGATTCTAGGTCTTACTGACACAGAGTTACAGAGACTAGAATGGAGGGGTTTTATTTCCGTCCAAGTCATACATCTGTAAAATGATTAGAATACACTGCTGTAAACACATCTGGTGAGATACAGACAACACAATGTCATAGCCACATGTCTTAGCTTACTACAGAAAAAATCCAGAAACCAAAAGACTCAAAAATTGGATTGGATTTTATATGATTTGTTTTATATTATATTTATTTCAATTTGAAAAGTGCAAAGAAAAAAGCCAATAAAGTGCAAAATAAAACACTTCTCAAATACACAAACACAACCACACACACACACACACACACACACACACCCACATCAATCATACATAAACTTGAAATAACTTTTTACATAAATATATAGAAATAAGTAATTATAAATTGCACAGGGTGTGATATGCTTATAGGAGGCCCTGTTTTTGCTTTGACACAGCTACAGCCATCACAGGTTTAAAATTTCAGTGTCAAGTTTGGTGTCTATTGACTCGTCTGCTCATTGGCTAGGAGGATTTTAGGGTCTCTTAACATGGGAGTCTAACTGGTCCGAGCAAATGTCGATCAGCCGCACTTGAGCCTGACATTGCGTCAGAGGGATCATCGGCTTCCCATAGGGTTATCAAATGCTAAACTGAACGTATTGGCTCAAACAAGATATCTATGGAAACCTTAGACCTTAGAGAATACAGTGACGCCCACATCGAGCATGTAGAAGCCTCGGGTGAGAAGCGAGTCGTGATACAAATGCGGAAATGAAAAACATGTTTAGCGTTTTTCCGTTGTGATTCCGCCAGAAACTTCAAGATTGTGAGGCGAACAGTTAGTTTTGGATGTAATGGCTTGGATATTCCATTTCCTTGGACTCTTGGGGATTTATGAAAGAAAAAGTTTTGGGCAAAATATCCCCGCTGTGGCTAAAGGGACAAGGAAAAAGGTATGGATGCACTCTCGACTCTAGACAACAGCTGCGCAGTTTACGTCGATATTGCTTTATTTTCTTTAACTTTATAACAGTTGTATAACTGCTATAAATCATCTTATGCTTTGTGTGTGTGCTTAATTGAAGCATGAGAGGGTAAGCTTTCAATTCTTGTCTCGCATGGCTGTATATTTTGAAGATTTAATGCTTTAAAGTTATAAAAACATTTATGAGTGGAGGTTACAGCGACACCACAGCGACAAAGTCTGCCGTCCACGGTACAATGAACCTAGAGAGGTTAAACCATGTAAACCTATTCTGATACAATCTCAAATTACAATTATGAACCTGAAAATGAGCATAATATGGCCACTTAAAAAGGCCTTGAATAACGCAATATCCTTTCTCCTTAGCAGTGGTGTGGTATACATTTGCACCCCTTTTAGGGTCACTCCCTCGGTCCTGGCTTAATGTAGGTGTATTGCTGCCTTCCTTTCCTTTGACCTTGTCACCTCCTTTTTACTTTCATAAGGCAGAGTGTCAACTTGCAAACCTTCCCAACATTTTTCTGCAACTCAACTGACAAGGTGCTGAGAGATGTAAAGAGGCATTACTGAGACAGTAATTGTGCCTCAAGCATCTTTGCCAGCCTTTGAAGTGTCCCTCCCAGCCGTGTTCTGATGGCCTCCGGCCCTCCTGGTGGTCCTAAGCTGCACATGCTGTGTGAAAGGAAGAGTTAATACCTGTGGGGGTGGGGGCTCTGCAGGCTGAGATAAGCAATAGTCTCTCCCTGACTCCCCGGTTGCAGGGGGAAGTCCACACTGGCAAATGAGCAGCTGACGATGTTTTCCAAGGTAGATGGTAAGGTGAATTATTGGATTAATGGGTTTGGTAATTCAGCCCCCCCCCCCCCCAGCTCCTACAGGCTGTTGCTCAACAATAGGGTGAGTATCAGGTGCCCTAGTCTCATCAGGGGTAAGGGCCCTTTCATCAAAGGTAAATCCCATCATGTCTGACTTAATGGTTTAGAGGAACAGAATGACTGGGCGGACAATGCTGATGGTTTACTTGGTGGTCCTCTTATATCTTTGTTGCATACTGTGCTGTGTGCAGATAGCTAGGAGTTGTAATGGCTTGCCTGTGGCCGACAAAACTCATTTCATAGTCTCTAAGGATTGGTTGATTCTGGTAAGGCCCCACTGTATGTGAAACTAGGCTTCATCCTGAGATCCAGGGACAACTTCACTTCTGGCTCGAAGGACCAAATATTGAATAGGTTTTCACTTAGGACTGTATAGGTGATGGTTACATATAGGGATGTACTGCTTGGGGAAAGAAATAACACTGATTGTCCCATTAAGATGCAATAAAAACAGACATCCATGTCATTTGCATAGCATAATGTCAACATTGTCCAAATACAACAGTCTTACTAGAACAAGAAAGGTACAGCTAAACTAGAATTAGCATGAGGAAGCCACATGGTGATTAGATTAGCTCTGCATCAACAAAAGTCTCTCTAAAACACAGTGAAAGACTCAAATAATGTCCAGATCAGACACAAATGATGGTTTTAGTCACAGTTCATCAGAGACACACACAACTTGAACCATTTGAAGGCAGTAAAGTCCACTTCACACTCTGTTATTCTGACGTGTCTCTTGTTATGCCTCTTCATTACCAACGGCGCCACTTTGTGCTCAACAGCGCAGTTGCATTATTTCACGACAAGAGGGCACTAATATGTCAGTCAACAGCTTTTCCAACAGTTTCCCAAGGCTGAAAATGAAAACTAGTAGTGTAGATGTAACCTAAGGAACTGACTGAACAACCACTATTTCTTTATAACAATCACAATCCAGCTGATAAGATACAGTTCCACAACATTTCTCTGTATGTGTTTCCTGCAGATGTTCAGCAGCTGTTGGTGGTTAAAGAAGAGGTTCCTCCTGAGCAGCAGGAGTGTAGCTCCAGTGTGGACCAGGAGGAGCCAGAGCCCCCCCCACACATTAAAGAGGAACAGGAGGAACTGTGGAGCAGTCAGGAGGGAGAGCAGCTTCAAGGGCTGGAGGAGGCTGATATCACCAAGTTCCCATTCACTCCTGTCCCTGTGAAGAGTGAAGATGATGAAGAGGAAGCTCAGTCCTCACAGCTTCATCAGAGACAAACTCAACACATGGAAACAGAAGCTGATGGAGAGGACTGTGGAGGACCAGAACCAGCCAGGAACTCACATCCACTTTTACAACCAGAGACTGAAGACCAGACTGGAGACTCTTCTGATCCTGAGACTGATGACAGTGCTGATTGGAAGGAGACCAGAGAACCTCAGTCAGCTTTAAACTCTCTGAAACATGATTCAACATGTAAGAAAACATTCAGCTGCTCTGAGTGTGGGAGAAGATTTGGCCAAAACGGAAATCTGAAGAGACACATGAGAACTCATACAGGAGAAAAACCTTTTAGCTGCTCAGTTTGTAAGAAAACTTTTACACAGAGTGATTATTTACAACAACACATGAGAATCCACACAGGCGAGAAGCCTTTTAGCTGCTCAGTTTGTAATACATCTTTTACACAGAGTGGAAGTTTACAGAAACACATGAGAATCCACACAGGAGAAAAACCTTTCAGCTGCTCTGAGTGTGGTAAAGCTTTCACTGAACGTGGAACCCTGAAGACACACATGACGACTCATTCTGGAGAAAAACCTTTCAGCTGCTCAGTCTGTAAGAAATCTTTTAAATACAGTGGAGCTTTAAAGATGCACAAGAGAATCCACACAGGAGAAAAACCTTTCAGCTGCTCAGTTTGTAATACATCTTTTACACAGAGAGGAAATTTACGGTCACACATGGCAGTCCACACAGGAGATAGAAGATTCAGCTGCAGTGTTTGTAACAAAAGATTTTCCCGGCGTTCTCATGTCAAAACACATAAATGTGTTGGTCAGATGGAAACAGAAGCTGATGGAGAGGACTGTGGAGGACCAGAACCAGACAGGAACTCACATCCACTTTTACAACCAGAGACTGAAGACCAGACTGGAGACTCTTCTGATCCTGAGACTGGTGACATGGAATAATGTTTGTGCATTTAAGTCCAAGCAAAACTTCTCAAATATCAAACAAAAATCTTTATGTATCAACATCTAGATAGAAGTCATTATATTGTGTGGTAGGAACAAGTACACTCTTATTTTAAATATGTTATTAGATATTATTTTGTCTTGTGATGTCTGTCATATAATCAATTATAATCAAGAAATCAGACAAATGTAACCACCTGATATTTTATAGGGCCCACACATATATTCACTTCTTTCTAAGTAACGTGTGTTTAACAAGATTCACTATTAATCATGTATCAATATGGGAGTTTATTCAATACACATTGGGTTCATGTTTTCATTTTATGTATCATGTTTAAGCAAAATTTAGACCCATCAGTCTCTGAGAGGAGACTTTTCTCTCTGTGTCAGGGAGACAGGAAGTGCAGGTTGAAAGCTATCTTTAGTTTAAACAAGGGAGATGTGAGGGAGGTAGCAGAGGGAAGTTATCCTAGCAAGGTGTTTCCTGTCAGGGAGAGGAGGAGTTTTCTCTTTGAAGCTAAGCTGAGATGGACATATTATGGTCTGTATAAAACTATAAAAACTCACTTGTGCATTGTTATGTTTCAATATTAATATGATCAGTCACACCAAAATGATTAAGGTCTTTTGACATGTATAGTGTCTCCTATGCCACTAATTAGGCCATGGTAAAGCTAATAAAGTAAAGAAATATACTGGTTTGATATGACCGGTGTGGTACACCAGGACATGCTGAGTACCCTCCAGATGAAATAAAGTGAAGTCATTTGAAGTAAACCATCTGTTGACTAGCATGTATGTTAGTAGTTATTGTCTGGGTCACAACGACCTAGGTGTACTTAAGAAAAGGAAGATGAGAGGACTGTTAGAAGTAAAAATATCACCAGTTCAGGTCCATCTAAAGATGTAACTAACATGAGGTAACTGTAGGCGTGAATGTGTCCAACTGACACCGCCCAAAACTCTGTATAAGAAGAGAGTCGTATGAAACTTAGATTCAGTTGTCTATTCGACTGACTATCGCCGTTGGTCCCGGGCAGTTTGGTTTGTTTGTTAAAATGTAACAAATAAATCCGCATGGAGTGAACGTCAACAGTCTCTGGAGTCTTCATGGTGTCCTCGCATAGAAATAAAATGGATAGAAAGGCCATTGGACTGTTTGCCGTGGTCATTTGATGGGTACATAACAAAATGGCGATTGTTGTTAGTTGTCCAGTGACAATATGCGTCACTGGGTCTGTAAACTGTGTCGAAGCTCGCTGGGAAGAGAGCCTCCTGACGCAGCTCGGGAGACGTTCTCGGAGGGAATGAGGAGGAACTGCTTTAATTGCGGTTAAACAAAAAAATCGTGATTACCTAAAAACAATTGCTGTTAGACAATTTTTTAGTAATTGTTAGAGGCTTATTTAATGGTCAAGTATCTAAACACGTACAATGAATCTGACTCTGTTTAAGTACATTCTCTGTACATAAGGGCTGTATTCAACCAAAAAAAATATCAGTCAACTGAAATTCTCCCAAATCTTTTACCAACCGATTGGTCTTTGGTTTGTCCCAGAATTTGAAAGTGTTTTACTGCAGGACGGATAAGCCCACACTCACACCCCTCACCCGCTCCTACTCTGACATCCCACAACCAACTGCACCCCCTCAGCCCTCTCCACTGACCCCCACTGGTGTTTTCTTTTTTACATTTTTGACCCTTTTGACGGGTTTTTCAAACTTGTTTTCAAATGTTTTTTTTGTTGGGGCAAGTAAAAACTTTTCACTTGCCCAACCGGACAAGAAAAAAAAAAAACTGTTGTTGAACCCTGGGGGCTAATCGTTGATTTGTTCAATGCACTTTCTCAGTGTTTGTATTGAACCATAGTCCCCTGGTGATGTGGTTATGTAAATGTGTGTCTGCATAATATGGTAACTTTTTTTTGTTGGTGTCCATAATCTGAGCCAGTGGAAGCATGTAGATGTTAAACAGAAGAGGCCCCAGAATGGAGCCTTGGAGAACTCCACATTTCATATTTGTCCGCTCAGATGTTTATCCATAGACACAAAGTAGTCCTTGTTCTTTAAGTAGGATTCAAACCAGTTATTTACCAAACAATGAAATAAGAATAAGATAAGCCTTAGGTGTAATTGTCAGTCTTTACCAAGCCCCCAGGAACAGCGCCATGTCTTAAAGCAACCATTGGCTTAGGGGCCAACGGTGGACTTGCAAGGTCTGACAACCAGCTGGCCCGGAAAGACATTTCCCATAGATTTTACATGGCAAAAAAGAAACCTCTATATGTCAGCGGATAATTCATTTGGGGGTACATCAACTTAACAGTCCGAACACTTAAATGGTCCGTGTTCTTTAAATTGCACTAATAGCCAAATCCAGAATTATTACACATTCACATTAGGCATATAGAATGCGAGCAGACCCACGGGACTGCTCCCATGTCGCCCTGCACTGCAGTCTCATGACGGTTCTCCTGAGATCCTATAGCTGTAAAATGGATATAATGGCTGTAATTCATCATTTGTATTATCTAATGATACATCCCAGCGCTGTATGCTGTAATGCCTGTAACGTGGATGCAATGTTTTAAACATCTCTGTTCCCAAACTGCCAGGGCTAGCTATCTTCAGCGGTAGCTAGAATGAACGGAGCTTTGCGTCATACACCGTATCCCGTTATCTTACAGTTTTTGCCTATTGCTTACACACTTTTTGCAGAATTTGGCTCATTATGTCAAAACTCTACACACAAGCCAATCAGACATAACACTTGGAGATTAACAACTCACATCTATGACACAATGAAACACTGCAATCAAAACTTAACACTCCTTTCTAAAAATGAAATTCTTGCAAAAAAACCATACACACAAGCACCATTTGAATTTCTCTTTCATATCACCAGCAACACACTGATGGGCTTTATAGAAAACACTGCAGTCTTTATGTTTCTATTTTTATTGTCGTATTCTCAGACTCAGTCTTCTGTGAAACTCAGAAGTAGAATTTCTGCAGTAATCAAACAAGAGTTTTTCCAAAGAACAAACATTTTTACAGAAATAAAGAGAAATAGAATCACAAATCATCAAATTTAGCAACAAAACAAAAGTAAAAAAACAAAAACAATTACTGGATAAATTGCTATTGGGATACTTGATACTTGTTTGTTTGTTTGTTTGTGTGTGTGTGTGTGTGTGTGTGTGTGTGTGTGTGTGTGTGTGTGTGTGTGTGTGTGTGTGTGCGTGTGTGGTGGGGGGCTGGGGGGGCTTATGGATCCCGCCTTCTGTTGTGATCTGGCCACAAGACCTCGTCAACATCACAGTCGATGTCTCTTCCACGTCCGACTCCTCTCTCTGTCCTCCTCTTAATCTGACATGCTGCAAAGTTCTCAGAATGGCTTACCTGAGGCCTGTTTGTAGTGCTAAGGCTCAGACCGATTGGTGTTCTGTTTTCTGTGAAGTGTTTTCAGGTCTGTATGTAAGTGCCTACAATTGCCAGATGAGTTTTGCATTTTGAACAGTGTTTTCCCAATGATAACAGGAGATTTCGTTTTTGAACAAAGTGTCTAATGTAAGAAAACGTGTGTAGTGTTTCACAATAAGTGTGTTACAGAATTGCAAACAAAGTGCAAAGTTGACAATGTGTTTAAGCTATGGTTACACTGTGTTTAAGGTATGCTACAAGATGTTTAGGTATTGAGGCTTTGGTCTAAGCATTGGTTTTTAGTGTGTAAGCAATGGGCAAAAACTGTAATACATCCATGGTCTTTACAGCTTGAGCTCTCTGGAAGTTAGTATGCAGAAGCATATAGTCCCAGTTCTCCTCATTGTGTGTTTCCCTGTTTCCTGCAGATGTTGAGCAGCTGTTGGTGGTTAAAGAAGAGGTTCCCCCTGAGCAGCAGGAGTGTAGCTCCAGTGTGGACCAGCAGGAGCCAGAGCCCCCCCCACACATTAAAGAGGAACAGGAGGAACTGTGGAGCAGTCAGGAGGGAGAGCTGCTTCAAGGGCTGGAGGAGGCTGATACCAAGTTCCCATTCACTTCTGTCCCTGTGAAGAGTGAAGGTGATGAAGAGAAAGGTAGGAACAATGTGGACCTGTTTAGTTAACATGCTTTTAGGGGAAGGGGAAACACTGCAGAAGTCTAGGGCTTCCCCGTCTAAGTGGATTAGTCGACTTATCGGTCGTTTTTAACAAGTTGTATTGGTGTCTAAACTTAACTGTCTTCGCTGCATGACACTCACCTTTTGTCGACTAAACTTAAATGTAACGGCCTCTAAGAGGACTGTAACCTCCCGGTGCTCAGTACCCGGCGTCACGGGACCAGCCAGTGGTCGCTTTTTTCACGTGGTATCATACAAACAAAAAAAACAGAGGTTTGAATAAATTTGAATATCTTCTCTGCCGTTCACCTCAAGCTGAGAGGCTCTGGCTGCCTTCAGATCTGCTCACTGTCTGTGTACCGTAGCTTCTTGCAGATCAATGTTCGGGTACCCACCTGTACTGCGCTCTGGCCCTATACGGTGAGCCCTCAGCACCTCCATCTTCACGTCAGCAGGAGTAGGGAACCATTTAGGGAGTGTGGATTAACAAAACCTGATGCATTCTACCCAATTGGCCTACTTTTTTTCTTGAGATTTGCAGAGCCCACTCGTGGAGAAAACAGACCAGAATCTATGCATCCCTTCATGAAGTCCCAGTCACAAATATAGTTAAGTTCTCTTTGAAAGACATAAACACCATGAAGCTGGCGGCCGCGGCGATGTAACCCTAGGTTGATGGTTGATTGATCGTAACAGTTCAATTTTAGATCCCCTGAAATCATATATATGTTCCGGCTCAGTGTTGTAATGCTCACTTTTATGAAGATGATAGCATTCTGTTCCCCACAAACCAGCCAGACCTTCTCCAGGTTACAGTCCGCTTTTAATGACCTCCAGACCTTCCTGTTAAGTTTAAATCTTGTTCTCACCACTGTCAGTTACACTGTGAGTTATGAAAATGTCAGGGGTTGTGATTGTTCCTAAATGGAGGCAAGTTGTTGAATGGTGCAGTTGTCTTGGTTTTGTCTGACGTCCCAGTTTTCCTCAATTTGTGTTTCCTTCAGATGTTCAGCAGCTGTTGGTAGTTAACGAAGAGGTTCCTCCTGAGCAGCAGGAGTGTAGCTCCAATGTGGACCAGCAGGAGCCATTGTCCCCCCCACACATTAAAGAGGAACAGGAGGAACTGTGTAGCATTCAGGAGGGAGAGCAGCTTCAAGGGCTGGAGGAGGCTGATATCACCAAGTTCCCATTCACTCCTGTCCCTGTGAAGAGTGAAGATGATGAAGAGGAAGCTCAGTCCTCACAGCTTCATCAGAGACAAACTCAACACATGGAAACAGAAGCTGATGGAGAGGACTGTGGAGGACCAGAACCAGCCAGGAACTCACATCCACTTTTACAACCAGATACTGAAGACCAGACTGGAGACTCTTCTGAACCTGAGGCTGATGACAGTGCTGATTGGAAGGAGACCAGAGAACCTCAGTCAGCTTTAAACTCTCTGAAACATGATTCAAGATGTAAGAAAACATTCAGCTGCTCTGAGTGTGGGAAAAGATTTGGCCTCAAGTCACATCTGAAGAGACACATGAGAACTCACACAGGAGAGAAGCCTTTTAGCTGCTCAGTTTGTAATAAATCTTTTACACAGAGCAGGGAAAACTTTTACAGGTCAAACACATGATAATCCACACAGAAGAAAACCCTTTCAGATGCAGTGTTTGTAATAAATCTTTTACAAAGAGTGGAAATTTACAGAAACACAATAGAATCCACACAGGAGAAAAACCTTTTAGTTGCTCTGAGTGTGGTAAAGCTTTCACTGAACGTGGAAGCCTGAAGAACCACATGATGACTCATACTGGAGAGAAACCTTTCAGCTGCTCAGTTTGTAAGAAATCTTTTACACAGAGTGGAGGTTTACGGTCACACATGGCCGTAGTCCACACAGGAGAGAAAAGATTCAGCTGCAGTGTTTGTAACAAAAGATTTGCCTGGCGTTCTGATGTCAAAAGACATAAATGTGTTGGTCAGATGGAAACAGAAGCTGATGGAGAGGACTGTGGAGGACCAGAACCAGCCAGGAACTCACATCTACTTTTACAACCAGAGACTGAAGACCAGACTGGAGACTCTTCTGATCCTGAGACTGGTGACATGGAATAACGTTTGTGCCTTTAAGTCCAAGCAAAACTTCTCAAGTATCAAACAAAGATCTTTATGTATCAACATCTAGATAGAAGACATTATATTGTGTGGTAGGAAAAAGTACACTCTTATTTTAAATATTTTATTAGATATTGTTTTGTCTTGTAATGTCTGTCATATAATCAAGAAATCAGACAAATGTAACCACCTGATATTTTATAGGGCCCACACATATATTCACTTCTTTCTAAGTAACGTATGTTTAGCAAGATTCACTATTAATCATGTATCAATATGGGAGTTTATTCAATACACATTGGGTTCATGTTTTAATGTTGTATATCATGTTTAAGCACAATTTAGGCCCAGCAGTCTCAGAGAGGAGACTTTTCTCTCTGAGTCAGGGAGACAGGAAGTGCAGGTTGAAAGCTATCTTTAGTTTAAACAAGGGAGATGTGAGGGAGGTAGCATAGGGAAGTTAGTCTAGCAAGGTGTTTCCTGTCAGGGAGAGGAGGAGTTTTCTCTTTGGAGCAAAGCTGAGATGGACATATTATGATCTTTGTAAAACTATAAAAACTCACTTGTGCATTGCTATGTTCCAAGGTAATATGATCAGTGACACCAACATGATTAAGGTCTTTTGACATGTATAGTGTCTCCTATGCCACTAATTAGGCCCTGGTAAAGCTAATAAAGTAAAGAAATATAATAGTTTGATATGACTGGTGTGGTCACCAGGACATGCTGAGTACCCTCCAGGATGAAATAAAGTGACCCGGCGTCACTAAAGTACACTCTATAGGTTTCCAACAAGTAACAGAGTCAGGATTAAGTCAATCTGATAATGATCTCAAGGCAAATGTCCAAAATAATGACCATGTTTAAAATTATGAATTAAAAGTCCACTCTCTGATTTGTGATGTTGGAGAGTTGTCAGCTTTATGCACGGTTGTTTTCCCACCCAAAATACATTGTATCCCAGTAATCAGTTGGAGGTGGAAAAGGTAACATGGAGAAGAAGATAATTTGTGGTAGGATGTCCATCTTAACTAATGACACCTGAACTTGTAGTGATTTTGGGAAGTAAGACCATCGATCAGATCAGGTTCAATTAAATTATAGATTATAGATGTCCTGGAAGTTGTTATTAGCAATACTAATTAATGAGCTGGAATGCTGGAATGCTGGAATGCTGTGTGGACTAGTTAGACCTTCCTCCGCAGTGCTGTGGAGGAAGGTCTGGCAAAGCGAGACTAACCCCCAATTGCTTAAATTGTGTGACAATAGAAATACGTTGGAGTAAGTTTTGAATTTAATGGAAATAGTGCTGATTTTGTTGAGTTTTACAGGGACAGGGAACGGAATTATCTAAAATATGAGGTACTGAAGTGGCAGCTTTGTTTAAGTATAACAAAATATCAGGGCTGGGACGATTCATCAACGTCATAGATTACAAAAATACGTTGATTTGCATAACTTGTGTCGATGCGTCGGAATAGAGGAAGATGGCAGCCCCCATAAAGGCCCTGACACACCAAGCCGACGGCCAGGTACTAGTAGCAACAACGGCCGACTGTGGTGTCGCCGGTCGTTTTGGCCAAAAAATGAAGTTCTTTCGGGGAGACTTCAATAACGTTATCACATCTCTCCTAATTGACCAGCTGTTTCTAGGCATTCACTTTTCAGTTAAACCAATCAGATTCAGCCATGTATTTCACAAGCCAATCACAGCATGACATCCCTGCCTTAAATCTGTTCTCTCCTCTGCAGTTGTCAGTTGTCATTTCAAGAATAGAGTGCGACTGGAAACGTTCACTTCATTTTTTTCACTGCCCGTGTCTCATGTTGCTAGCAGCTAATGTCTATCTTAGACGAAAAAACTCTTTTCTCGCACTCGTTCCCGTCAAGCAGCCTCTTCTGCTGCTCAGGTGGATACACCCAGGCTACAAACGATAGCAACCTGGCAGCACTATATGCAGTTCCAGCAAGTTCAACTCACACATGCCTGCAGTCCCGGGGGGATGTTGTCTCGGTCGTCAGCGCCTAATCGCCTAATCGCCTAATCGCTCCGACCTGTACAGCACTGGCTTTCAGCCGCCCGACACAAGCCGCTGGCGCTGAACGCGACTCCAGTTGGTTCCATCACGGCAGAGGACCCGGTGCATTCCAAATCAGCTGGAACATCCCACCCAAAGTTGTGTTGTCTCATCGGGCTGCGTTTTTGTTTATTCATGTTGCCGCCCACCGTAAATGAGGATTGGGCTGCTGTGAACTATGTTCCAGGCGCTGTCTAACCTCTGGTTTCAGTCGTGTTTCCCCTGTCTCTCGGGGGTTTAATAACAGTAACTTCTATAAATAGTGACAGCCGGGGGGCATTGTTTTACTCTAATAAATGCATCAGGTTAAGCGAGCACATTAGGCAGGCCACATTTATTTTCTTTAGAGGGCATATTAGGCAAGCTGCTTCTATCTTTTTCAGGATATGCAGTAACTGGTATAAGTTTCTGACTCTCAACAATGCTAAGTTTTATCCATTTATAATATATGTTGATTAGGCGATGGACTAGTTTCTTATAATTTTCATCAACGCAACGACAACTATTGAGTCTGTGAATTCAACAGTAGGCTACAGAACGGTGTAAGGTAGAAGAGAGTGCGTCAGCTAGTTTACTAGCCTTAGACTGTTTGTTTTAAGTCTATATAGCAGCCCCTCAGTGGCCAATATAAGATATTCTCAGCACTAATTGCGTTTATTGTGTACAATGACGCATGTCATCGTTGCTCGCTGTAGACAATTTTAATTGATAGTAATTGTCTTATCAAACAGGCTGCAATCGCTTCACCACATATCACATAGCTGGTAAGGCAAGTAATGTGTAGGCCTGAAATATTATCAGTTGCACAGAACTCTTAAAAACCTCCTACGTAGCACTATATCAGTGCTGTGTTCTGAAATCACAGATGTCTGGCTAATCCTGATAAGTGATGCATGGAACCGGTGGTAGGTCTGGTTTCATAATCACTATGGTGTTTACTCACCTTTCTGGTCATGGATGACCTCGGCAGTTAGTCATGCATCATTCACCGTGCGTAGGCTCACTCATGACGTATCAAACCCAGCGTGCTATATACATCATGGTCGTGTGACCTCTTAACTGTATCATGGTTGCTGCGACCTCTTATTCCATCACTTTTGATCGTGATTGCAGTATCCTATGTCTGATTTTCTATTTCAATTTTACCTAGATATCTGCCGATGCACACAAAAGGTAGGTATTTTGTTGTATTTGTCCGGATGCATTCAAATAACTTATTAAGGAATTACCTTTAGCCTATATTGGTACAATTCATCTTCTGTTGATTGCTGGTTTTCGTTAGTCCAAGTTTTTTTTTTGTTTTACTCAGTAACGGATAGGATTTGTAATGTAGCAAAATACAATCCTTCACTCAAAACGTAATCAAGTACATTTTAAAATACCGATTTTAAAAACTACTTGAAAAATACAAAATACACAGCAAAACTACTCAATACAGTAACATGAGTAAATGTATTTCGTTACTTTCCACCTCTGCCTATGTGGTGTGGTGGTCATTGTCTTGTGGTCCACCACTTGAAGGAATGTAAAGAAAACACTGTAGTGTTTGCTGTCTCAATGTGTGTGTATGCCAGTTCACCATATTTGCGTGTGGACCATGTATGGCACTAAATACATGACCACCTTAATCCGCCCCTGGCCATGAGATGCACCTGTTGAGTGAGAACACAGTAACAACCCTGATTGGTTGGGTCCATTCACAGTGTTTCCTGCTTAATGAAGGTGAAGTTAATGTTCACCTTCAGACAAACAACAAAATCAGATGAAATTACACTGCAAGACCAAAACTTGTATCTTCTTTTTGACACATTAAAAGGAAAGGGAAACAAACTACCATCATCTTTAATCTTTAATTTGGTTCTTTGTTTTCTCAGAGCTCTGAACATTTGATAAAGTATTTTTCTTTCTTCAAAAGTGTGTTTTAATCATTAATCTTCTTTGTGTGTATTTCTGAGGAAGTCTTGAACACGTCCGGACTTTTATTTTGTAGCTCAGCAACTGACGTACACCGGAAGTTGTTGTCTTTACTGCGGCTAACTTCACACTTTTGAACAAGATGGCGTCTAGCAGAAAGGTGTGTTAGCAGAGTGTCTTTGTTGTGTTGAGAAAGAGGTAAAATGTGTAAAGTCCAGATGCTGAGAGCGTTGGTGGAGCAGCGACTAACTGCGGCTGCTGAAGAGATATTTGGGCTGTTTGAAAGAACGATAGCAGAGTACGAGGAGGAACTTTGTCGTTCAAAAGAGGAGAACGAGCGACAACGGGAGCTACTGGACGCTGTTTACAACCCTCAGCTTCGGCTACACAGAGCAGGTTTGGTCATTAAACCTTCAGTTGATCTTTCTCTCCTTCCTGTCATCTCTTCTCTCAGCAACCATATGACGATAGGACGTATGTAAACAAGCATTTGTTGTTTGTTGCTCTTTAACAGGCCTTCGCCAAACCCACCAGACTCCATGTAAATAATCACTTCTTTTATCATCGTAAAACACACTTCATTCAAAGTGGACAGAAACACAATAAAACTATCAAAAGCCGTCTTGGTTTGTCTTTCCACTGTTCCAACAATCACCACTCTTGTTTGGTTGAAATTAACCCTTAATTCACCGATTTACATGTGGAAATATGCTGGTTCTATACACGCTAAAAGTACTGATTATTTACATGGAGTCTGGTGGGTTTGGTGATGGTGATTTCGGGGCTGTTTTCTAGATCAACAAAGGATCTTATTTAATAGATATTCCCTTAGGACTGTATAGGTGATTGTTACATAATAGTGATGTTCACCTTGGAACACAACAGCACAGTATTGTAACCACTGAGGCTTAGAGTGTGTGTGTGTGTGTGTGTGTGTGTGTGTGTGTGTGTGTGTGTGTGTGTGTGTGTGTGTGTGTGTGTGTGTGTGTGTGTGTGTCTCTCTCTCTCTCTGTATTTGTGTATGTGTCTCTGTGTGTATGTGTGTGTCTCTGTGTGTGTGTGCAGTTGTGTGTGTTTCTATAACAAGAACAAATTTATTGGAATTTATTGAAAAAATGTCTGGTACAGGATATAAAATCCCCTATTCCAGACTCAAAGCAACACAAAACAAATGTGTCTTTGAACAGCTCCAGTGTGGCCAGCTGACAGTTTCAGCAGGTGACACGGTCGTTAACCTGATTAAAGATCAAAGAGATCTCATCACAGACTTCAAAGGGGGTTTTCACTGGTCATACGTTACCATGACAACCCTTTCACAGACAGTTGGCTTGAATACTACAGGCAGTAATATGAACATTAGTCTACAGCTTTAGTGTTCCACTTCTGTCTGTCTGTCTGTTTCTCTCTGTCTCTCTCTCCCTCCCTACCTCTCTCCTTCTGTCTCTCTCTCTCTCTCCCTCCCTCCTTCTCTCTCTCTCTCTCTCTCTCTCTCTCTCCTAGGGCTGGGCGATATGACCTAAAAATAAAATCCCCGTTTTTTTCCAAAAAAATCCGATTTAAGATTTAAATCGATTTTTTTCTCCCCCTACTTAAAATCAATCTGCAGATGACAAAGAAATTGTTCAAAACAAGTTTTAACTTTATTTTGTTTTGACTCACACACACGCACACACATGGGGCATGTATACCATTATGATTATTCATGCCAATTTTGTGGAAATATAAATTGGTCTGAGTGTTTTCCCTTTTTTTCAATGGGGGGGGGGGCTATATATTCAACAACAAACAAACGGATGCGTGAGATAAAGCTGTTTTCACACATACAGGTAATTCACTTCTCGTTCCTCGCTAAAAGTTCAAATCATTTTAACGTTATTGCGCAACCTTGCCCCTATTTTCACCTGTTGCTTAGTAACGTACATTAACATCCCATGGTCTCTTGAGTGTAGCATACCTGTAGCAAGCTCCTTCGTAGTAACTAGCGGTAGAAACAAACGTCGAAGAGGAGCTCCGTGCTACAGAGCGGCGACTGCTAGTTGTTTAAGCCGCTACAGACCTCCATCACAGCTCGGTCGTATCAGCGGCATTTAGTAGATGTGTTGAGCCGCAAAAGAGTTCCTCAACACCGCCTCTGGTGCCCCGCATGGTGGTCCTTTAGGTCAGCGGTAGCTGGTGGTTCAGTTATCTGAGAATAGGTGACTCTCAGCCGGGGACAGAGCACCGCGAGCTGCCGGTCATTTCGGCGGAGATTACGGATAAGTAAGTAATGAAACTACTAGTTAAGAAAAGAATTAATGTTAGTCCCTGTCGCTGCCATGTTGTTTGTGTATCTCTATGGCAAACGCGCGGGGCGAGGGCTGAGCCCGTTCGGAGCTATGGGAGCCCAGAGGGGAGCGTCGGCGGATGTTAAGGAGAAAATCGATTTTCATTTAAACAAATCGACGTTAACTACACATTCGAGTTAATCGATAAAATCGATTTATCGCCCAGCCCTACTCTCTCCCTCCCTCCCTCCCTCTAGTATGATTTGTGATTTTATATATCCTACTTCTTTTCAGGCAATATGTTCACCTCTCAGCTCTTTAGGGTCATGCTTTTTTGTTCTATGCAATGGATATGTCTGATAATAATACAAAGTATTTATACTTTTAGCCTTTTTAGTCAATTTATTTGAACTTCCACTTTTGACAGTATTACAGTTTAGCTTCCAGCTTTTCTAGAAATGTATTTCAGCTCTTAGCTTAATAAGGTAATGCAGTTCATCTTCCAACTGACAATTTTACATTTCAACTTCCAAATTTTTCAGCAGTGCAATCCATTTGAGATTTTTCAAACAATTTATTTCATATTTCTGCATTTTCATCTCTGTTTCTCATAGCATTTGTAAGTCTTCCAGTCTTAATCATAATTTCAGTTAGAAAATATTTTTTTTATATATTGGTGGTGTTATTCAACTTTTTAATGAAATTCATGTTAATTAAAACCATTCATACTTTTTCAACTATTCTCACTACTTTAACTTCTTTTTACTGATTTAATCTATTCATCCAGTTTAGCTTTAGCAATTCAGCTATTCAGCATTCCCACGCATTTTCTGCAGGAAATGCATTTTCTAGTTTTATTTTAAAGTATAGCACTTGGTCATCTTAAGCTGTGTTTAAATGTGGTGTATGAATGAACTTTCACTTAGTACAATGATGGTAATAATTTAATGAATAAGCTTCAAGTGATCTTTATTGTGTGTGTGTGTGTGTGTGTGTGTGTGTGTGTGTGTGTGTGTGTGTGTGTGTGTGTGTGTGTGAGGGTTTAGGCATGCTGTCTGCTATGCCGTCCAAGAAGCCCCTGTGTGTCTTGTCTGTATCTGCTCTTTGGGTTACTTACCCTTACTTTAATTTATCCTTTATTTTTTTTATCTGATTAATTGAAAAAATAATCGACAGATTAATCGATTATTAAAATAATAATAATTAGTTGCAGCCCTATTGCACAGAGGAGTTATTGATATTGCATAATAAAGTGTACATTGATGTTGCACATGAGTAAATTGTCACATATGGTAAACTCTTTCCTGTTATCTGAAAGAGATTAATATACAGAGGTAATTAATAATTCAAGTAAAATGTAATAGATAGAGAAAGTCTAGGAACCCTTGAACACACAGGAATCGCACAGGAACGCATAGGAATCACGAGTGGCACTGCGCCTGCCCCAAATACTAGATACATTCGGATTACAGGTGTGCAATATGCATCATACAAGAAACTAATATGACAATAACATACCTGACTCTTTTCACTTGTTGATCAGGCTTATACACACAACTATTCTTGTGGTAGAATGTCCTTCATCTTTGCATTGCCTTCTCTCACAACTCCTGCCCACGTTTTCTGATCTTCCCCTATACATCATACCAACATACAAACAGACACACTATGTGAAAAATAGTAGGGATGTCCAGATCTGATCACGTGATCGGAAATCGGGCCCGATCACGTGGTTTCAGACTTGATCGGAATCGGACGTTACCTCCCGATCAGGACTGGGATATATATGTATATATATTCTCATTATTTTTGAACACATCTATAGTTATGCGGTGGCCCAGAGTTAGACCCTTTTGACTCCACACAGAAACAGCAACGCGTGCAGCATGACATCACTTTGTTGCAGAGACGCTATTGGTTAAATGCCGGCAAAGTAGAACACAGAAGCAGCTTGAAGCGGAGAGCGCGAGTATGTCTGCAGTCTGGAGGTATTATAAAGTTGAATTATTATAGACGTATCGGATTGGGACTCGGTATCGGTAGATACTCAAAATCAAATGACTCGGACTCAAGGGCAAAAAAACCTGATCGGGACATCCCTAAAAAATACTATCAATGAATACTGCTCTTTTGTGAGGATGTAGTATTTTTAGTATTGCAAACTAGTGTTTTGCGATGAACGCTGTGTATTCCTGACATTTTGTAGAAGATGGTGATGATATTCTTAGCAAAAACCACCTTTTTAATGAGGTATAACTAGTGAAACAAACAAATAACTAACAGTCTACCAAAGTTACCCTTGCTATAAACATGAAAAGGAAAAGTTAAGTACCAATCAAATTAATTGTGATATTGATAATTGTATTGATCTCAAAGTCAAATGTGATTCAATACGTCCAACGAACGTGGTAAGTCCCTGTTAAAGCCGATTCTAAACCGCTAATATAGTGCTGAAGCACAGAAGGGCGAGGACGGGATGAGGAGGAGGGAGGAGCGAGCTAGTCTCCGTTTTGTTTGAAAATACTTTGAACGTCAACAAGAAGTAACGTCACCCAACATCGCTTAGAGCACCTTTAAGATGAAATAGTGCTTACTGTGGAATAGAGCCATACTATTAAAGTGGCCCACTTTCATGGCATGGACTCAACCATTCTCACCTGACTTCACTCACCACTAATTATGGCCTAGTCTATAAGTACCACCCATTTCCTTTGTCCTGGCTGTCAGCAACATGAGGAAGCATGTGAGGGCTCTCTGTCCTCACAATTCAGATGTAAATCCTATGGTTGTGCGTAAAAAGTGAGTCTAGTGCCTTCCTCGTATGTTGTGTTACTTTAATGGTTATTTGGAAGTGGGTGTGATTTAATGCATGACCATTGTGTGTGTGTATGTGTATATATGTGTATATATATATATATATATATATTAGTGCAGCCACTAACGACTAATTTTCTAAAGATTAATCTTTCGACAAATTTGTTGTATTTTGAAAAAAAATCAAGTGTTTTGTCCATTTTATTTTGAACTCAACTGAAGGGCCAAAACATAAAATGTCACTTGTGCCACAATAGAGATAACTTAAATGTTGCCAAATAAAAAAAATGACAAATGCAGATATAAATGTAATTTAAAAAAAAAATAATTATCGATTTTCAAATCATGCACCTGTCAATACAGAACAAAATATTCTGTAGCCTATTTTGCTGTCAATACTGCCGACTTTGCTTTTGCTGTAATCTGATCAGTGTATATTTATGTTTAACATGAAGTATACTACTGCTCAAGTGTAGTAAATCAAGAAACATCCATGTGTACAGACAAGGCTAGCAGCAGCAGCGCCGCGTCAGACACCTTTCTGGTGTATAAAGACAAAAATTCACGCAGCCGCCACACAACAAACACCATGCAGCCAGTGTGTAGCTGCTCACGTTTACACTTGCGTGCAAGACGGGGTTTAAAACATTACTGCCAAAGTCTAAGTAGCCTGTTTAACATCCAAAGACGGTCATTGTACATGTTGCTTGCCGTTTCATTAATAATCCTATACTTACGTTCAGAGGTGGAGTCGGGACTTTTCCCGGTGGGCCGGTAGTGTTTTGAGGCCGCGAGGGCCGGTCTGATAATAGTTATACATTACAAGTTCTTAGCAACACCATCCGGCGGCCTGGTGTGCTGCGGCCACGCCGCTGCCCGCTGGTCAAACTGTGCAGCTTCTGCTCAACTCGTGCAGCGAAGTTACAGACCAGTCTTTTACCATCAAAGCAGTGAAGGCGGGGTGGAGGGGGAACGAACTTATGTGCCTTTTTAGCACATGAAGATTGAAATATTACAGAATATCAATTGAAATAACTTGTATTTATCAAACTACCGACTTCAAGGTGTAGCTCTTACAAAAATTGTATCCTTTGAAAGAAAAAGAGAGGAACTCTTAATGCTCCGTCTTTTGAATAAGTCAGAATACGTTTAACATAATTGCCTATAATGAGACTATAACAATAGCAAAGACCATAAACATGAAGTGAAGCATAAGTTCAACCAGCTCAACACAAAAACAGTATCAACAATGCTATTATTCCCTGAGAGTGAAATTAAAGTGCAGTATTTATGGCTGGAGTTCTTATCTAAACTTAGTGCCACTGTAATATTTTAAATATTAAAAGCAAAAATGCTGACTATCAATATAAAATGTTGCATAAAAATAAACACACTGCACTGTTAAAAAACAACACTCCTCTGTTCACTTAATTTTCATATTCTTCTGCAAGAATATCAGTTTGTCCACATTTTGTGCCAAGAGGCGAGACCTACTTGCAGTGACTCTGTCCCCTGCCGTTGACAAAACACGTTCTTGGCACAGATGTACCTGGGACAGCGAGGTTACGTTGTGCCAACTCCAGCTCTTCCACCATGTGAGTGAGTCTTCATCCACAGAGATGCAGCCTGTGGCTTTGAATGAGGTGACCTCTTCATGAATGATGTCTGACAAAGGCCTTGTGCTTCTTTCCTCTGGCTCTGTTGTAAAAAGATCTGCAAATACCATTGCCATGGCAGATTTTTTTCTGGGGAGGAGAGGTCTCTGATGGCCCTGGCTCCGCTGCTGAGGATGAACTGGCCGCTTGGGTTTCACTGCCTTGACCCTGATGAGTATATGACAAAATAGCCATTTTGGAAATGTTAATAACAACAAATAGCTCTCATGGCAGCAAACAATTATTCTCTATTGGGCAGTGGGGAATAGAAAAACACTACAAAGGCACAAATAGATGAAATATGCTTGGTTAGTCTAAAATAAAAAAAGAAAACGGCAATTATCATTAGGATAATTGCTGATAAATTAAATTTACTTTAGATACAAAATAAAACCACAATACCTGCTTTTCAATGTCCACAATGTCCACGGTGAGATCATGGTAGAGTTTCTGAACACAGGCTTCTTCCAGGTCAGGCAGGGACTTGAGCCTTGGATCCAGTGCTGTGGCTCTGTGCAGATAATCCTCAACACTAGGGTCACTGTATCTGCCTTTTAAGGTCTTTAGTGATGGCTGCCTTAGCTTCTTTGATGGTGCTACTGTCCTCTGCACTTGATGTCATGGATTTCAGCATCATCTTCTGCAGTGGGATAATCATTGAAACTGAGGGGGCTGTTTCTGTGCTCATGAGGGTGGCTACGTTCTTCAGAGGTTTGAGAATATTTATGAGGCCCTCTGCCAGTTTTGTCTCACTGTCAGTTAACACGGCAATGTCCTTGACTTTCTTCTTCATATCCTTGTCCAGCAGGGCAGAATAGATGGCAGCCTGTTGCTCCACATAATGTTCTAACATGTCATATGTGGCGTTCCAACGACTTGTTACGTCGTGTATTAGTTTGTGAACAGGCAATTCCAGCATTTCCTGCTTGGTTTACAGGACATGGGCAGCCGTTGTGCTTCGGTGAAAGAAGCTAACCACCTTCCTAACCTTCCCCAGGAGTCGGGACACTTGGTTTAGTGAGATTGCACTCTTGGCTGCAAGGTTAACTGTGTGTGCCAAGCACCTGATCTGTGGCCCAAGTCCCGCTGCTAAATCAATAGCATTCACTATATTTTTAGCATTATCTGTAGTAACAGGAATTGTGCTGTGGGCCCTCTCCAGTTTCCATTCCGCCACCACGTCTGTCAGCATTTCAGCGAGATGCTCACTGGTATGACTTTCATAAGTGGGCCGTGTTTGCAAAACGCAGCTTCTCATTTCCCAATCTGAAGTAATGTAGTGAGCGGTCACCGTGAGGAAACTTTCAGTGGTCCTGGAGGTCCATCCATCTGTAGTGAGCTACGTGGGCTGTGTCGGACAATTCTTTGTCAATTTCTCCTCGTGTCTCGTCATACAGTTTTGGAATTACAGCAGTGCTGAAGTGTCGGCGGGAGGGAATATTATATCGTGGCTCGAGTACTTTCATCAGCTGACGAAATCCTTTATCCTCAATCACGCTGTACGGTTGCATATCTTTTGCTATAAACATCCCCAGTGCTTTAGTTATGACTATTGCCCTGTCTGACTTATCACTGAGAGGCTGCTTAAATGCTGCGGAGAGTAGAAGTTGTTTCCTAACCGGCTCTCTCTCTCTCTCTCTCTCTCTCTCTCTCTCTCTCTCCTCCCGCTAGCTAGTATCGACACATTGGGGTGATGTCTTCTCAGATGAACTGACATATTACAAGTGTTACCATTAGCATATTGAATGCATTTTGCACAATGCTTGCACACAGTCGCAGTTCTATCTATTGTTTTATTTCCGCTGTCATCATAGATAACATGAAATCCAAAATGTTCCCACACACCAGATATATATGACGCTGGCGCATCCTCCAACTCAGGGCAGCCGTCATTTTCTACACGTGAGGTGACCTGCAGCACTCCATACTCCACTTTTACTGTCTATATCCAGTTTGTCCACACCTCGTCTTTCGCGCGAAAAGGATAAACACTGTCTGAGGTCACATTCGGACACGAGGCTACATTGCGCATGCGTCGGACCGTGCGGCACACACACACTCCGAACCAAGACAAGTGAACAGAGCGGTTTGGATGTTTTTTCATGAACCGTACCACTTCTAATAAATAAATATAAATATAAATATATATATATATATATATATATATATATATATTTTTTTTTTTTATTATTTATTTATTTATATATTAGGGGTGTAACGGTACGCAAAAATCACGGTTCGGTACGTACCTCGGTTTTAAAGTCACGGTTCGGTTCATTTTCGGTACAGTAAGGGAAAGAAATGCAAACATTAAACTGCAGGTTGTTTATTACTATAAACTTTTTTTTTAACAATTTGTTTACACTTTTTTAAAACACTTTTTAATAAAATATAATAAATAAAATATATATAAAATTAAAAAAAAAGAATAAGAAATAAAATACTGCTGCAAAGTTCTCCACTAAATAAAATACTCTCAGTCTCAAACCAATATCACGTAATAAAATATAATGAAAAATATAAATAAATAACTATGGATTACAGTGCAGCATTACCAATCCCAGCTTGTAGGCCTGCTCATATTAAAAAAAAAATATATATAACTTTTCCAAAGTGTAAAGTGCAGAATCAACAGTTTCAGTTCACACTCGCGTGATGCCTTTTCAAGTGCGTTAACAAGTTTGAAGTGTTGCCAGAAACATACCCGATCATTCCTGAGCAACGTCGGCACACTGCTTTCGTCTTATCGACTAGTCTTTCGTCTTATCGACTAGTCTTTGTCCGTTGACGTATTTCACTGGGAGACCTTAATGATATGCGGCTCTTCAGCTCCGGCTCGTCCATACTGTCTATGGGCTTGTCTGCATTGGCCATGACGCTAGCTAGCGAGAGGCTGGGCTAAAGCGTGCCGTGTATGTTGTTGTACAGCACGCGGTGTGTGATTTTTATTTTTTTCCCCAAACCACTTCAGCAGAAATTCCGCCCTGCAGTCGATTTCATTGGTTTAGGTTACAGTGACGGCGGCTAGGTTTAGAGATCAGTGTTTTGGTGTCTGTACAGTGATTGACATATTGACATGACCAATGAAAACTTTAGAATCAGCTGCAGGGCGGGATTTGCGCTGAACGCGGAGACTTCCGCCACTTAATATGTTCGTGTGGAAACACGAAAATTGACCTATGTTCCGAACACAAAAGATCGCATTCGGTGCATGTGTGTACCGAAACAGTCCAGTACGAATACACGTACCGTTACACCCCTAATAAATAATATATATAAATATATATATATATATATATATAGGTAAATGCTGAATTGTTGTCTTGCCTGAGACTACAGGAATAATATTGTGTGTAAGTGCACATGATTTAACCTGATTTAGTTCAACGTCCTATGTAATTGTCCAATTAATGTTTGTCTGTTATATAGTACTCTATAATTTAAGCAGTGGTAGGCCTACCCCTCACCCCCTCGGGTAAGAGTACTTATACGTATTGTTTTAGGTATTTAATCGTTAAGTTAGTTGATGTTATATGTTGATTAACTGTATTGTAATTTCTGTCTTTTCTGTTTATCATTTATAGAAAAAAACACATAACCATCTAGCCTCATCATCTGCTTTCACCCTGAATGTGTGCAGAGTAAATAAATGGCTTAAACGGAAACACCTGTTGTCCTTCATACATTCTTACCGTTGTACCATGGCGATGCTCAACTCCTAGAACCCAATCCAAAGATAGAATTCTACACTTACTGTGGGGTTTGACAGCAGCAACGAAGTAGTCTCCATCCTAATCCTTCGTAGACTGTGGCGCAAATATGTTACTGGGCAGAAATCAGATTCACTGCCCATCACATCAACAGTGTGTGTAAAGTAAAGACATCCAGACGCTCAATAAACGATGCTTCCAAATGACCCGCGAACAACTGAGGAACTTGTAATACATTGAAATCGACATGGTTACTACATTGCTGCAACGTATAGATTTCCATCATAATAAGACATCCAGACGCTCATTAAACAACGCTTCAGAATGACCCGCGATCAATTGCAGATGAAGCAATCTTTTGCATCGACGTATTTTCATGATTACTGGCAATCACACACTGCCCACATGGCCACCTGTCTTAAAGAGGAAGGCTGGGCCGCTAACAATCATGTAAAAGGAGAACGGTGAAAGTTTACTTTTCTATCAAGCAGTTAAGTTAAGATTTAGCGTCAACATCGCAACGTCTTGTGATGTGACTATCGTGCATGCGCACATCGCTGATGGTGAGGCATTATAACACTTCTTGAGTAAAGTGTTCTTCAGGACAAAAAGTGGTTGGATGGGGGCTTTGTCCACACTGTCTCTGAAGTCTTTGTGTGACACATGATGTGGTGTATTTGGGAGTGGTTGACTGGCTACAGCCCTACAGTTAACTCTGTATTGCTGTTCTGCCTTGTGGTGCCTGAAGTTAATCTGACTCAGACGTTTAGGCTCAAGGTTCTTTGATGTCCCTGCATTCTACCTGCGCTGCTCATCTGTACATGCAAACCCTGTCTTTCCACCAATCACTGCATTCTGCACCTGCAATAATGGCATCAATATTGTCTTACTCCGGCCCTGCTATTCTCTTGAAGAGATCCACACACACACACACACACACACACAAACCAATGCACAAGTATAAACTTAAGGCCATTTACGTAGGCTGGAGCCTTGCGTTTCAATTATTTTCCTTGCCCCACACTGATGCAAAAATACATTGCCAGTGATTATCTTAACTGTACATTACTCCAGTGATGAAATAAATCCATGTATAGGCATAGCCATTTTAAGTTGTATGTCAAGTACTTAAGTAAAAATACTGATTATCCAAAGTTCAGTTAAAACAATCTTTGGAATAATATGCAATTTAATTAATCAATGACAAAAATAATCGTTCGGACAGCCCTAATAAACATACAACAATATGACGTGAGTGGTGTTATTAAAAGTGACAGGGGCGATAGATAGGTTTTGGCGAATTTTCAGGGCGCACTGACCATTTTAAACGGCAGCCCTGTCTGCAAGAGTGTGATAATGGTTCCATTTTGTAACTGGTTTTAGCAAGCTGACCTTAAAAAGCTATACTATGCTACTTTGTATCAGTTTGTTAGACTACATTTGTAAGTTTTCATACCTATGACGATACAAACTACCTCTCATTATTATTGTTTTGAGTTTAGTTTGAGTGGTGGTCAGTAATGTGTCTGTCTGTTCTGTTTCCTGCAGATGTTGAGCAGCTGTTGGTGGTTAAAGAAGAGGTTCCCCCTGAGCAGCAGGAGTGTAGCTCCAGTGTGGACCAGCAGGAGCCAGAGCCCCCCCCACACATTAAAGAGGAACAGGAGGAACTGTGGAGCAGTCAGGAGGGAGAGCAGCTTCAAGGGCTGGAGGAGGCTGATATCACCAAGTTCCCATTCACTCCTGTCCCTGTGAAGAGTGAAGATGATGAAGAGGAAGCTCAGTCCTCACAGCTTCATCAGAGACAAACTCAACACATGGAAACAGAAGCTGATGGAGAGGACTGTGGAGGACCAGAACCAGCCAGGAACTCACATCCACTTTTACAACCAGAGACTGAAGACCAGACTGGAGACTCTTCTGATCCTGAGACTGATGACAGTGCTGATTGGAAGGAGACCAGAGAACCTCAGTCAGCTTTAAACTCTCTGAAACATGATTCAAGATGTAAGAAATCATTCAGCTGCTCTGAGTGTGGGAGAGGATTTGGGACCAAGCAATATCTGAAGAGACACATGAGAACCCATACAGGAGAGAAACGTTTCAGCTGCTCTGAGTGTGGGAGGAAATTTGACCGCAAAGGAAGTCTGAATAGACACATGATAACTCACACGGGAGAAAAAACTTTCAGCTGCTCCTTCTGTAATAAATCTTTTACACACAGTGCAAATTTACGCTCACACATGACAGTCCACACAGGGGAAAAAAGATTTAGCTGCGGCGTTTGTTGCAAGACATTTCAGTGGCTTAATCAGGTCAAAAGACATAAATGTGTTGGTCGTAAGTCGTCACAGCTTCATCAGAGTCAAACGGAGGAGAAGAGAGAGGCAGAGCCTCCAGCCAGCAGAGAAACTCAACACATGGAAACAGAAGTTGATGGAGAGGACTGTGGAGGACCAGAACCAGCCAGGAACTCACATCCACTTTTACAACCAGAGACTGAAGACCAGACTGGAGACTCTTCTGATCCTGAGACTGATGACAGTGCTGATTGGAAGGAGACCAGAGAACCTCAGTCAGCCTTAAACTCTCTAAGGAAGGATTCAAGTTGTAAGAAACGATTTAGTTTCTCTGAGTAATGGCTAACAGTTGAAATAGTTAGCTAAAACTAATGTCTAAACAGTTTTACATTTTTTTTATTTAACCAGGTAGGCCGTTGAGAACAGGTTGTCATTTGCAACAGCGACCTGGCCAAGAAAAGCATAGTCGTGCAGGACAACATACAGTTTCACATTCAGTACAATACAGGATTATAGAATACAAGAAGCTACATAAAGTGCAGATTAAGTAAGCATTACAAAGGCGGTGAAAAGTGAGATGTAAGTCAAAGGATATACGAAAGCGATATGGTACAATAACACAATATACATGAATAGACAGTCTATAACACTGCTGAGATGATCTAGTTAGTAATGTTGATCAGTTATGACACAATATATATGAATAGGCAGACTATAAATGTTGAATGTTGTGATGAGTCAATATACATTTAGTGCAAATTGTGGGCTAGGTAGTGATGTAGAACAGAAATAACATGATATGCATGAATAGACAGAATAGAAAATTGCTGAGATGTAGTAAAGATTCAATATACAGTTAGTGCAGATTATGGTGTATAAAAAATTGTGTGACAACAGAGGTTGGAGGAATGTGGTTAAACAGAATGTGATGGCAATGCAGGTGAAGATGTGCATCTGTGCAAATATGCAATGGGGTGTGACAGAGGTAATGGATTGCAGTAATGCAATAGGGGGGTGCGAGAACAGAGCATGAATGAAGGAGAACAGTTACCACGTACAGTGATTGGACAGGAGCTCAGACAGACGTACTTTAAAGGCAGTTAGTGAGATAAGGGTTTTGATTTTCAGGGTTTTTTGAAGTGCATTCTAATCATTTGCTGCTGAGAACTGGAAGGAGTGGCGGCCAAAGGAGATGTGGGCTTTTGGGGTGACCAAGGAGATGTAACAACTAGGGGTGGTACGGTTCATGAAAAACCATCCGAACCACTCGGTTCGGATCGGTCGCATCAAGTCTGGTGAAAATGTACGTATTTTAAGGGTTTCGGAATAGGCTCACAAAAATGGCTCGCTAGCGCCCCCTACAATATTTTTTACATTTGAGCCCCTGCAGTGCGTTTAACGTAGACTCACGAAAGTTGGTACACGTATGTAACATGTAAAGATGTACAATAAACGTCATTGGAGCCATGCCCTAAACCCAACAGGAAGTCTGCCATTTTGATTTCAAAGTTCGCAATTAGTGCAATTTTGGCCATTTCCACATTACATCACATTCCACTTTAACGAACTCCTCCTAGCAATTTCATCCAATCAACTTAAAATTCGGTCTGTTCCATCTTAAGACATTAAAGATGAAAAGTTGTTAAAAGAAAAACTTTTCGTCATAGGGCTTGGCCGTGGCGTGGCGGCCATTTTGAGTGTTTAGCGATGAACAAAGAAATTGTTGTAACTTGAGTGTACATTGTCGTATCTGCCCAAAATTTCTCACGATTGACAAGGGTCCAGGCCTGAGGACACCTACAGGCCAATATTTACTTTTGGTCATAGCGCCCCCCGCTGGCAACAGGAAATGCGCCTTATATGACAAACATCATCCGATTTACATATACCTACCTATACTTTAACCACGCCCACTTACTCAGGCCACGCCCCCTTTCATAACATTTGAACCGTTTAAGGGAGTCTTGTGTTGTTATTTTTAATTGGTGATGTTAGATCCGCCCCATATAATTTAGCCACGCCCCTTTTCACAGCTAATGAACTGTATGACGTAGAGTCTTGTGTGAGGTATCGTTGAACTCGGCAGGGAATTCCCTTTTCATTGGTGACGATTTGCAGCGTCTGAGTGACGCACAAATGCACGGTCGCAAGGAGCGGCGTCCACCAGTAACCATCCGTGACCCTTCAGAATGTGTTACTGTTGCGCCGTCTACCTGCCGTAAATCATTCTGTGACTACGCGGAAAAAATCGAACACGAGCAACGGCACTAATAAAAACTACCTAAAAATAGCGTTCTTTTCACTGTTAGTCTCGTTTGCTGTCACAGCTCATTTAAGATCATAATATGAAAAATTACATTTACAGAAACACTAAAAAGTTACGTATAGTCACTTTAATTACCGACTGCGCCACTTTGTGCTCAACAGCGCAGTTGCATTATTTCACCACAAGATGGCCCTAATATGTCGGTCAACAGCCTTTCCAGCAGTTTTTCAAGGCTGAAAAGGAAGACTAGTAGTGTAGATGTAACCTAAGTAACTGACTGAACAACCAGTATTTCTTTATAACAATCTCTATAACAATATAACATCCAGATGATAAGATACAGTTCCACAACATTTCTCTGTATGTGTTTCCTGCAGATGTTGAGCAGCTGTTGGTGGTTAAAGAAGAGGTTCCCCCTGAGCAGCAGGAGTGTAGCTCCAGTGTGGACCAGCAGGAGCCAGAGCCCCCCCCAAACATTAAAGAGGAACAGGAGGAACTGTGGAGCAGTCAGGAGGGAGAGCAGCTTCAAGGGCTGGAGGAGGCTGATATCACCAAGTTCCCATTCACTCCTGTCCCTGTGAAGAGTGAAGATGATGAAGAGGAAGCTCAGTCCTCACAGCTTCATCAGAGACAAACTCAACACATGGAAACAGAAGCTGATGGAGAGGACTGTGGAGGACCAGAACCAGCCAGGAACTCACATCCACTTTTACAACCAGAGACTGAAGACCAGACTGGAGACTCTTCTGATCCTGAGACTGATGACAGTGCTGATTGGAAGGAGACCAGAGAACCTCAGTCAGCTTTAAACTCTCTGAAACATGATTCAAGATGTAAGAAAACATTCAGCTGCTCTGAGTGTGGGAGAAGATTTGGCTTCAAGGGACATCTGAAGAGTCACATGAGAACTCACACAGGAGAGAAACCTTTCGGCTGCTCCGTGTGTGGGAAAAGATTTGGCTTCAAGTCAAATCTGAATGCACATATGAGAACTCACACAGGAGAGAAGCCTTTTAGCTGCTCTGAGTGTGGTAAAGCTTTCACTGATAGTGGAACCCTGAAGAAACACATAAGAACTCACACAGGAGAAAAACCTTTCAGCTGCTCTGAGTGTGGTAGAGCTTTCGCTGAATGTGGAAACCTGAAGAGCCACATGATGACTCATTCTGGAGAAAAACATTTCAGCTGCTCAGTTTGTAAGAAATCTTTTACACAATGTGGAACTTTAAAGCATCACATGAGAATCCACTCAGGAGAAAAACCTTTTAGCTGCTCAGTTTGTAATACATCTTTTACACAGAGAGAAGGTTTACGGAGACACATGGTTATCCACACAGGAGAAAAAGCTTTTAGCTGCTCTGAGTGTGGTAGAGCTTTCACTGAGCGTGGACACCTGAAGAGACACCTGAAAACTCATTCTGGAGAGAAACCTTTCAGCTGCTCTGAGTGTAATAAAGCTTTCACTGATCGTGGAACCCTGAAGAAACACATGATAACTCACACAGGGGAAAAACCTTTTAGCTGCAGTGTTTGTAATAAATCTTTTACACAGAGAGGAAGTTTACGGTCACACATGGTAGTCCACACAGGAGAGAAAAGATTCAGCTGCAGTGTTTGTAACAAACGATTTGTCTGGCGTTCTGATGTCAAAAAACATAAATGTGTTGGTTCGATGGAAACAAAAGCTGATGGAGAGGACTGTGGAGGACCAGAACCAGCCAGGAACTCACATCCACTTTTACAACCAGAGACTGAAGACCAGACTGGAGACTCTTCTGATCCTGAGACTGATGACATGGAATAACGTTTGTGCTTTTCACAAGTCCAAGAAAAACTTCTCAAGTATCAAACAAAAATCTTTGTGTCAACATCTAGATAGAAGACATTATATTGTGTGGTTCTCTTATTTTAAACATTTTATTAGATATTGTTTTGTCTTGTAATGCCTGTCATATAATCAATTATAATCTAGAAATCAAATAAATGTGAGAGAGATAGAAACTTTTCTCTCTGTGTCAAGAGGGCCCTAATATGTCAGTCAACAGCCTTTCCAAAAGTTTTCCAAGGCTGAAAAGGAAGACTAGTAGTGTAGATGTAACCTAAGTAACTGACTGAACAACCAGTATTTCTTTATATCAATCACAATCCAGATGATAAGTTACAGTTCCACAACATTTCTCTGTATGTGTTTCCTGCAGATGTTGAGCACCTGTTGGTGGCTATTTTTGTATGAGAGGGTTAATGCCCTTCGAAACACTTAGTTTTTTTTTTTTTTTTAAGATTATCTTTTGGGCTTTTCCGCCTTTATTTGACAGGATAGCTAGGTGAGAAAGGGGAGAGAGAGAGAGAGAGGGGGAAGACATGCAGGAAATCATCACAGGTTGGATTCGAACCCTGGACCTCTGCGTCGAGGCATAAGCCTCTCGGTATGTGTGTGCCTGCTCTACCCACTGAGCCATCCTGGCCACAAACTGTTTATTGACAGAACTCTGGATCATTTCTAAAATGTGACGATTATTCCGCATTCAGTACTTTTGCTTTAACATTTTAAGTAATTTTTCCTGATGATATTTACAGACTTTTACTTAAGTAACATGTTTAATGCATAACTTGTAACATAGCACTTTTACAGTGTGGTATTAGTACTTTTAGGGATCTGAATACTTCTTCCACCACTGATGTTGTGATTTTGCATGATGACTAAAACATGGTGTTCTGCACTGATGCAGATATTGTACCCTACCTGTTGGTTAATAAAGCTAAAAGTGATTACCAGCTTGCAGTTGAAATGTGAATGCAGGGTGTTCTGTTGCTTTGCTCTTTATAGTTACATTTCCATAGTAATTGTTTTGAGGCTGTGGTGGCAGAGGATAATATAGAATAGAAACGAATGCCTTTTATTGTCATTATACACATTATACACAAGATTAATATCTGGTATTATTTCCACTTACATCTCTGTTGATGATAGTTTTATTTGTAGTGCAAGTGTTTCTTGATTGTAATTAAAGGGCTGATCCTAAGCACTGGGCTTTATGCTTGTTACGGCCCAAGGACGAAAGTGCGAAGGAACCTAGTGTTTATGTAAGGATTATTATTTTTCCGAGTCCTTCGTCGCATTTTTGAGGGGGTTAGAATGCACAAAAACTCACAAGAATTTGCACACACGTCAGACCTGGTGAAAATTACAAAGTTCTGTAGTGATTGGGCTCAAGCGTTGTCAGGGGGCTCCATAGCACCCCCTAAAGAGCTTTGCAATTCTGAAAAAAATGAAAGTTAATAATTAAGTTAATATACCAAATTTTGAGGGGGACATAGGTCTCGTCTTGAAGTCCATGGAGCCTTTTTTAAATGTTTCCACCTGACAGGAAGTCAGCCATCTTGGTTTTCGTGCGAAAAATTTTATTTTACAAACTAACGAAAAGTGTATTAGGACTTTAGGATGCACGAAAACTCTCGAAGTTGTGCAGCCATGGGCATAATAGGAAATTCTTTGATCTGAGTTCACATTTAGGATTGAGAGTGGTATGGTTGCTGTATAGTGCCCCCTAATTGGTTTTAGCACATGGGCACATTTTTGACGGCCTCAATATATACGAACACTCACAAAAATTGGCGCCCATATAAACACCTGGGAGCTTTGCCATACCTGTAAGCCGCTTCCATAGCGCCCCCTTATTTGTGGAAAGCCTTAACTTGGACAAAGTTGCTCCAATATTCACCAAATTTACATCATTCATTGCGGACATATTTCCAATTTATCGTCATTAGCTCTGCCCAACCAGAAGGCCATTTTTAATTCATTCATTTTTCATGTGTTTTACATTCTTTCGAACTTCTAGACGGTGATTCCGATCTTCAACAAACTTTGCAGGTACTATCTATGGACCCTCATGACAAAAAGTTATCAAAAGAATTTTTATAGTTGAAAATATGTGAAAGTTAGGGGGGACTTCCTGTAGGTGGCTCTCGAAACAGGAAGTTAAATATCTTGGCGACAGTTATTCCGATGATGACGAAACTTGACACCATTGTTCCTCATACGGGGTTGAGCATCCATGCCAAGTTAATTAATTAATCTGCCACATCGCGATAAATGGGAAACCTACTTTGTTTAACTCCTCCTGGGCCGTGAGTCCGATCGGCACAAAAACTTGCGTATAGATTCGGTGTACCCTTGTGACAAAAAGTTAACAAAAGAATGTTGATAGCTAACACAATGTGCAAGTTATAGAGGACCAACTTCCTATAGGTGGCTGTCGAAACAGGAACGGTTGTATCTTGGCAAAAGTTATTCGGATTTACATGAAACTTAGAATGTGTGGTCTACATGTGATATCCTGTGTTTAAGCGACTTTGAGTCCATGAAAGACGGTATACAAAAAGAAATTCAATTTATTACAGGGTGTCCGCGGGGTTTTAAAAAGTATTAAAAGGTAGTAAATCAAATTAGTAAAAATGAAGGCCATTAAAAGGTATTACTCGCCATTTTACGAGGTATTCATTTTTTTATTATTTTTTTGCAAACTATGAGTTGTTCATTTGTTTTATTATGTCTATTTAAGTTGATCTTGTAAAGTTTGTGTGATATTATATCCATCGCTGCATGCAAATTTCCGAATCCCACTATGGCCACGCCAAGCCCCGCCCTACGAAGCAGCCCGATTGGTTGGGGTTAGGCATTGACCTTGAGTGGTTAAGCCGATATTTATAAAATAATATTGAGAAGGTATTAAAAATGGTATTGAAAGGTATTGAATTTACCTCCAGGATTTCTGTATATACCCTGTATTATATTGAGCCGCCCCCTATACTCTAGTCACGCCCATGCACATAGACCACACCCACTTCTGTAACTTGTGAATAACTTGTGAACCGTTTAAGGTAGACTCTTGTGAGAGGTATCATTGAACTCAGCAAAGAGTTCCTTTTGTCAAGTGTCGCAACTCTTTATATCTCTATGGCTCTGGCTGCGCCTAACCGGAAGGCGGACATTTTTAATTATGCATTTTTCATTCTTTCAAACTCGCCCTAGGCCGTGATTTCAGTCTTCTTGAATCTTTGCAGGTAGTATCTGACCCTCATGACGAAAAGTTATCCAAAAAATTTTGATAGTTGAAAAAATGCGCAAGTTATAGCAACTTCCTGTCTAAACAGGAAGTTGCGTTATCTTGGCAACAATTATTCCAATTGCCCCGAAACTTGACAAGGTTGTTCTTCATGGCCGGTTTAGCATCTGTGCCATACCTGGCGGCAATCGGCCATTAGATGGCGCTGTTTTAATTTTTTTAATTAATCAGCAAAATATTGATATATGGGAAACCTACTTTGTCTAACTCCTCCTGGGGCATGAGTCCGATCAGCACGAAAACTTGCATATAGACTCGGAGGACTTTTGTGACAAAACTGTATCAAAAGAATTTTGATAGTTAAAACAATGCGCAAGTTATGGAGGACCAACTTCCTGTAGGTGGGTGTGGAAACAGGAACGGTTGTATCTTGGCAAAAGTTATTCCGATTTACATGAAATTTTGAATGTGTGGTCTACATATGATATTGAGCCACCCCCTATACTCTAGCCACACCCATGTACACAGACCACGCACCCTTCCATAACTTGTGAACCGTTTAAGGTAAACGGAGAAGTATCATTGAATTCAGCAGAGAATTCCCTTTTCATCGAAGATGATTTGCAGTGTCTGAGTGCTGTGCAAATGCACGGCCGTGGTGTCCGCCAGTACCCCGACCTGCAAGAGGCGAGGGCCCGTTCATCGCTGCTTGCAGCTTTAATTTGTAGTTGTGTTTTGTCTGTAATGTTAAATTTTTCATTTTACCTATATAGTGTGGTGGTAATTTTCTTACTGTTGTGGTCCACCACTTGAAGGAATGTAAAGAAAACACTGTAGTGTTGGCTGTCTCAATGTGTGTGTATTAGAGTTTAGATTCTCGGCCTGAGCCCGAGTCCGACCCGAGCCCGACACGACCTCGGGTCGGGCTCGGGTCGTTATTTCCGCCACTATCCTCGGGCCGGGCCGGCCCGGGCCAGACCCTTGATCAAGCATTTTTTTTTTTTTTTTATCCATTACCTATTTAGCCTAATTGGGTGGGGAGAAAGCTATGCCATAATCAGAAATATTATAAATATATATATATATATAAGCTATATAAAAGTAACAAATGTGTACAAAATTTAGGCTGCAGTTACAAAATGCAGCACTTCATAGTCTCCTCCTCTCGCACACATCACACCAGGCCTGCTGGGCTGTATGGTGTAGCATCACACCAGGCCTGCTGGGCTGTATGGTGTAGCATCACACCAGGCCTGCTGGGCTGTATGGTGGAGCATCACACCAGGCCTGCTGGGCTGTATGGTGTAGCATCACACCAGGCCTGCTGGGCTGTATGGTGGAGCATCACACCAGGCCTGCTGGGCTGTATGGTGGAGCATCACACCAGGCCTGCTGGGCTGTATGGTGGAGCATCACACCAGGCCTGCTGGGCTGTATTGAGTATCTTAAGTGCAACATGGAGCTTGAAGATGTAAAGAACAAAAGAAAAACAGGAGAATTACCTTTGAGCAAGTGTGGAGGAAAGTTTAGGAAGCAGTTTAAACAAGTCGTGGGCAGTGACAACAATATGTTGTTCATCATTGTTTGTTTTTTTTACGTTTCTTCATTCAGATCATTTGCGATCCGTTCCATTCTGAATAAACTAACAGCAGTTTACAGCTTCGTCCTTGTTGTATTATTCTAAACAGATTTCTGCAGTTCAAACAACTCTGAATTGTAGTTGAGAACGTCAGTTATAACGGCCCACGTATTAAAAAAATGTCGGGTTTAAATCAGGCTCGGGCTCATAATTACAGTTAATGTGTCGGGCCGGGCCGGGCACGGACACAACGTGCACGGGCTCGGGCAGGTTCGGGCTTGATTTTTTGGGCCGATCTAAGCTCTAGTGTGTATGCCAGTTCACCGTATTTGCGTGTGGACCATGTATGGCACTAAATAAAATTTTCCAGTAAAAGCACAATGATTAACGGGGGGGCTCACACAAAGAGCAGCCTTGACCACCTTATTATTATTTTTATTTTTTTAAATTAGCCTAAAACACTTCCGGACTGTTATTTTGAAGCTCAAGCAACTGATATGTCCCGGAAGCTGTAGTCTTCACTGCAGCTAACTTCATACTTTGAACAAGATGGCGTCTAGCAGAAAGGTGTGTTAGCAGAGTGTCTTTGTTGTGTTGAGAAAGAGGTAAAATGTGTAAAGTCCAGATGCTGAGAGCGTTGGTGGAGCAGCGACTAACTGCGGCTGCTGAAGAGATATTTGGGCTGTTTGAAAGAACGATAGCAGAGTACGAGGAGGAACTTTGTCGTTCAAAAGAGGAGAACGAGCGACAACGGGAGCTACTGGACGCTGTTTACAACCCTCAGCTTCGGCTACACAGAGCAGGTTTGGTCATTAAACCTTCAGTTGATCTTTCTCTCCTTCCTGTCATCTCTTCTCTCAGCAACCATATGACGATAGGACGTATGTAAATAAGCATTTGTTCATAAGATCTATTGTAATCTTCGCTCTCTAACAGGCCTTCGCCAAACCCACCAGACTCCATGTAAATAATCAGTACTTTTATCATCGTAAAACACACTGCATCCAAAGTGGACAGAAACACAACAAAACTACCAAAAGCCGTCTTGGTTTGTCTTTCCACTGTTCCAACAATCACCACTCTGGTTTGGTTGAAATTAAACCTTAATTCACCGATTTACATGTGGAAATATGCTGGCTCTATACACGCTAAAAGTACTGATTATTTACATGGAGTCTGGTGGGTTTGGTGATGGTGATTTCGGGGCTGTTTTCTAGATAAACAAAGGTTCTTATTTAATAGGTATTCCCTTAGGACTGTATAGGTGATTGTTACATAGTAGTGATGTTCACCTTGGAACACAACAGCACAGTATTGTAATCACTGAGGCTTAGAGTGTGTGTGTGTGTGTGTGCGCGCGCGCGTGTCTCTGTGTGTGTGTGTGTCTGTGTGTGCGTTTGCGTGTCTCTTAGTGTGTGTCTCTGTATTTGTGTGTGTGTGCGTGCGTGTGTGTGTATGTGTGTCTCTGTCTGTGTGTATGTCTCTGTGTGTGTGTGTGTGTGTGTGTGTGTGTGTGTGTGTGTGTGTCTATAACAAGAACAATTACAAGAAACAAAAACACAATGACAATTCAAGTCATCTTAACCGGTACTTAGACGTAGTCATATTTTAAAATCTCCAGTTAGCTTGTAGCACTGACTTCATGTAGGGCTCTATGGAGTCTTATAGCTTTTTAGAGTCTCATTTTCACACTGGCCACCGAGCTAAACAACTTTTCTGGGGGAAACCTGCAATCTCTAAGTTTTAGCTGACATTAACTTCTGTCTGTGTTTCAGCTTTGCCTCCAGATGACAAAAGCCAGATTGTTATTAAAGAGGAGCAGCAGGAGTGTAGCTCCAGTGTGGACCAGCAGGAGCCAGAGCCCCCCCCACACATTAAAGAGGAACAGGAGGAACTGTGGAGCAGTCAGGAGGGAGAGCAGCTTCAAGGGCTGGAGGAGGCTGATATCACCAAGTTCCCATTCACTCCTGTCCCTGTGAAGAGTGAAGATGATGAAGAGGAAGGTAGGAACAACGTTAACAGGGTTTTTAGGGGAAATAAAGGGGGGGGGGGGATCTGCAGAAGTCAAGAGCATAAAAGTTCAAGAGAACCTGGTTTATTTTATTTTAGGGTTCCTTTCACACTAGTTTCGCATGTCCAGACCTTCCTCCACAGAGCTGCAGAGGAAGGTCTGGCTAGTCCACACAGCATTCCTGGATGGGAGTAAAACCTCTGCTAAATACTTGTTTTGGTGGAACATGTGTACGATGAAAAAATACGTGTGTGTGAGTGAGAGAGTGTCTCTGTCTGTCTGTCTGTGTGTGTGTGTGTGTGTCTCTGTCTCGCTGTGTGTATGCGTGTCTGTGTTAAGGCATGGATACCCGACCCGAGCCCGATGGGTCCCGACAGTACCCAACGGGCCGGGCCGGGTTCGGACAGATATTTAAAAATTATGGTCTGGTTCGGACCGGGCTCGGTCACATCAGCGTGATAAGGCATTTGTTGTAAAATGGTGCTGCGGCTCCTTTAAGAGAGCTCAGTGTGTGTGTAAAGTGGGCAGAAGAGAGATGGAGAAAGAGGAAGCAGACGTGTAGATGTGACCGGAGCAGAGTTGGTGGAATAAGTTTAAGTTTTGTACACAGTGTGTGTGGTGTCCGAGATAAACTCCAGACTGAAAACCAAGTTCATTCATCTGCTCTCCAGAAACGGGATTTTAACCCCGACGTTATATACCGTCGGCCCTGGAGGTAACCAGTCTCCCCTGGTTTTCTGATCACGGTCGGAATCGAAGCGATCAGGAGAGGTTAACACGTTGAACATTTTAAATTAAACAGATTATTAACGTGAGCTTGTTCCCCCGTGTGAGCTGATGACCTCATCTGTTGACATTTCTGAATGTCTTCCAGTTGCTTCATAAAAGCTTTCACACAAACAAACGTACATGTGTCATTAGTATGAGAAAAACAACAACGAGATTTTAACTGTGTCGGGCTCGGACATAAATATCATAATGCCTGACGGGCTCGGGCCGGGTTCGGACGGAAAAATTCGGCCCAATCAGACCTCTAGTCTGTGTGTGTGTGTGTGTGTGTGTGTGTATATGTGTATGTATGTGTGTATGTGTGTATGTGTGTGTGTCTCTGTAGACATACACTCTCTCCTCCTCACTCCCTAACTATAAGCTTTATCGAAGAGGAGAGTTTTAAGTTTACTCTTAAATGTAGCGACGGTGTCTGCCTCCTGAACCCAGACTGGGAGCTGGTTCCACAGGAGAGGAGCCTGGTAGCTGAAGGCTCTGCCTCCCATTCTACTTTTAGAGACTCTAGGAACCACAAGTAACTCTGCATTCTGGGAGCGCAGTGCTCTAGTGGGACAATAAGGTACTATGAGCTCTTCAATATATGATGGTGCTTGACCATTTAGAGCTTTGTAGGTCAGAAGAAGGATTTTAAATTCAATCCTGGATTTTACAGGAAGCCAATGGAGAGAAGCTAATACAGGAGAAATGTGATCTCTTTTCTTAGTTCTTGTCAGAACACGCGCTGCAGCATTCTGGATCAGCTGGAGAGTCTTAAGGGACTTATTTGGGCAACCTGATAGTAAGGAATTACAGTAGTCCAGCCTGGAAGTAACGAATGCATGGACTAGTTTTTCAGCATCGTTTTGAGACAGGATGTTCCTAATTTTAGCAATGTTACGAAGATGAAAAAAGGCTGTTCTTGAGGTTTGTTTTAGATGGGCGTTAAAGCAGCCATATTCTGCTCATTTTCAGGTTCATAATTGTATTTTAAGGTTGTACCAGAATAGGTTTACATGGTTTAATTTTCAAAAAACACCATATTGTTGTTGTACTGCACTGCTCTCTCTCACTGCTGCAGATCCTCTTTTCAGCTGGTCTCTGTTTTAGCTACAGAGTGAGACCTCTTTTCTTCTTCTTCTTCTGGACTATCTTTGATTGCACTGCACATGCCCAGTAGCTCAGATGTAGATCATGTCAGCTAGCTAGCTCCATAGACAGTAAAAGAAAGGCTGTTTCTACAACTTCGGTCAGTTACAAGGCAGGATTAGCTGGGAGACTTCTAAATGAGGGCGCACATGGAAGTAGTTCTTTTGTAGATTATGGTGAACTTGTGTGTGTTGTAGCAGTGCTTTGCTACTGAGAACGAGGTAGCATGCTAGCGTTAGCATGCTAGCGTTAGCATGCTAACGCTACGAGCTAATGGTTGCGGTTAGCCTGCTCGTTTCGGCTTGTGACGTCACAAGCCGTGCCGATTTTGAACAGCTCCCCCAGAGACTGAAGGCAGGACACATTCAGAAACCGTATCTCACTCTAAACAGCATGGATGGATTTTTTTCAAAGTTTGTATGTGTGTGGAACCACCAGAGACACAACATAACACCCCAAATCCCAGAAAAAGTGATTTTTTCATAATATGGGCACTTTAAAGGATATATCCTGATCAAAAATAACTCCTAGATTTCTGACACTAGTGCTGGAGGCCAGGGCAATGCCATCCAGGGTAGCTATTTCATTTCATTTATATATTTATCTCGAACAATCAACAATGATGCAAGACAGAACAAAAAAATTTTAAAACCATAAAAAAACACAAACAGCTTATTTGGTCCTGCCCCTTATTTCACAAAATCATATTATTACAAAGTAAATAGATATGCAAATACAGCATACAATTTTTTATTTATATTTAGGGCCCGAGCGCCAACAGCAGCGAAGGCCCTATTGGAACTGAAGGAATTATTTTATGCAAATGATTTGCCTTTTTGAGGGGCTTAACATTCAAAAACTCAACAAAATTGGCGGCCGCATCAAGTCTGGTGAAAATTTACGTATTTTAAGGGTTTCGGGAATAGGCGCACAAAAATGGCTCGCTAGCACCCCCTACAAAGTTAAAAAAATTTAGCCCCTGCAGTGCGTTTAACGTAGACTCACGAAACTTAGTGGAGCCATACCCTAAACCCAACAGGAAGTCCACAATTTGTATTTAAAAGTTCGAAATTAGTGCGATTTTGGCCATTTCCACGTCGTACTTTAACGAACTCCTCCTAGAGATTTCATCTGATCAACTTCAAATTTGGTCTGTGCCATCTTAAAGGGATATTTCACCGCTAGAAAGCTGAAAATATCTTTATCTTGGTAGGCTGTAAACGCAGCCGTAAATTTGCGTGGAATGTAGAATAGTCGGCATCTAACGGTCACAAACTCCACCAGCAGTTAGCAGTTAGTTGGATACAAGCACCCTATTTCTGCAACAGTCCGTGTTAAAAAAAAAGCCCACCTCCACTAGCTAGGTAGTCTTACCCGGTGACAGAGCAGCACTGTTGTTCAGCCATATTTCCACAACAACACGGCAGTCTCTGAACTCGCATTGGGAGTTTGGTTGAAGTTGGATGTAGTCCAGTTTGTTGTCCAAAGAGACACCTGCAAGCAGGATTGCTGGGACAGGTGGCCAGCTAGCGTTAGCTGTATGAGCTAGGAGTATGAGCTAGGGACATCCTCTGCGTTTCACCGCTGAAGATGTCCCCTTACCAGTTAGCGGCATCAAGCAACACTGCAGGCTGAGGTGCTGGTCTCCGTAGCAGGCGAAGCCTGGCACAGGTGGCCGGCTAGCATTAGCTTTCCACCTAGCTCCAACTCCTACCCTCGTCCCGCTTTCCGCACACCGCTGAGGATGTCCCTCTACCGGCTAGCGGCATCGAGCAACACCGCAGGCTGATGGTCTGGCATGCGTAGCAGGCAAAGGCTGTCAAGTATTCCGGCTAGCGGCACCACAGGCTGAGGTGCTGGTCTCCGTAGCAGGCAAAACTTGCGTAGTGTGTCGAGTATAGGGCTGCAACAAGGAATCGATAAAATGTGATTATTGAAAAAGTTGGCAACGAATTTCATTATCGATTCGTTGTATAAATATGCCACTCAGTCGCGAAGATAAAAAAAATAAATTGACTTGAGCGCGGAGCGAAAGAAACGAAAAAAGAGCAGAGCGGGGGTAGAGGAAATACGGAGAGAGACCGGAGAGACCCGTAACGTTGTTCTGAAACACACGGCGGAGGCAGAGAAATCAGTCTGACCTAAGTCATCCAAGGTGTGGGAGCATTTCACACTAAATAAATCGAAAACGTGTTAATTGCAAGATAAGCAAAAGCGACACGGCATGGCACGGCGCACCATATTGATGATTCAGCACCTAACACGTAAACATGGTGGAGTCCTTGATGAGGAGGAAGGGAGTTCAACAGCAGGGTAAAGTCACTACACAATCCTACTTTTGTTCCGTTCTGAAGTGATGAACGTAACGTCCCTCTTCTGGTGCTGGTGTGGTGTTTACTCGTCATCCAGCTGACTAGCATGACAAGCTAGCGTTAGCTCGTTAATAACAGGAGTAAAGCTAGCGTTAGCTCGTTAATAATAGTAGTAAAGCTAGCGTTAGCTCGTTAATAACAGTAGTAAAGCTAGCGTTAGCTCGTTAATAACAGTAGTAAAGCTAGCGTTAGCTCATTTAACGTATAAAGCTAGCGTAGCTCGTTTAACAGTAAAGCAGGACTAAAGACACGTTTTTATTCACTCGCCTTTTTTGGCCCATTCATTTTTCAATCTGTTGTCGTGTATATATTCTGAGCTTTGTCTCATTATCAGTTATTGTTGATGTATATATTTGTGTGTGTTGTACTTTTTAATTTCATTTTAAAGTTCTTTTATAGCACTTGGTCATCTTAAGCTGTGTTTAAATGTGGTGAACAAATGAACTTAACTTGTACTTACTACAATGATGGTAATAATTTAATGGTGTGTTTGTGTGTGTGTGTGTGTGTGTGTGTGTGTTGTCTGCATCTGTTCTTTGGGTTACTTACCTTTACACAACTATCTATCTATAAATTGCAGGAACGTCTGTCTGTCTGTGTGTGTGTTATGCGCATATCTCTCGAACCGTTAGTCCGATGGATTTCAAACTTGCAAAGCACAACCACAGACAACAAGTGGCAGACAGAGCGTGATGCCACTTATAGGCAGGCTATCTATCTAATAAAGCGAGGCGTATCTGTATGTATGTGTGTCCGTGTTTGGGGGAAAGTTAACCTGCACATCACACGCAGACGCCACATGCAGAACGCTTTACAAGAGCAGGGGCTGGCGGGTGTTACAGCCTTTGACTCTTTTCCTGCGTTCATTATGCATTTATATCTTTTAAATAGCTGTGAGCTGGCAGAACATAACGTAATCTCGGAGATTATTCCTTCACAGCGCTGTGCAATGTCAGAACATCTCAGAGTTGAACCAGGCAGACACAGCACCCTGGGTCGGGTTAATTAAGTCTACTGCTAACTTAAAACACTAATACCATTACCGTTGCAAAAATACCCCCGTGAATCAAATCCATACTTCGCTGTTAACCATCAAGCCACTAAACCTGTATGGAAATGAACACCTCTGCTGAAGTGTTAAATTTGTTAACAATCATACCACACGAGACATCTCTCTCTCTCTCTCTCTCTCTCTCTCTCTCTCTCTCTCTCTCTCTCTCTCTCTCTCTCTCTCTCTCTCTCTCTCTCTCAGTACGCACACACACACACACACACACACACACAAACGGTCCGGTTCTGGTGTTTGATGAACGCAGATATGTGCCATAATGGACCAGTTGGGTAGCACACTGCCGTGAGTCCATGACGCAAAGCTAACGCAAATGTCTGATTACTCCATATTGTCATTGTGATATTTTGTGATTACATTCTGAATCTGCCCCGTTCTCTGTCAGGTAAATACAGTAGTAGGTAGGCCTACAATGTCTTCTTCTGATGTAGACGTAGCCTACACTGTAAGTCAGTAGTAGGCTATAGGCTACAGTGGAGTACGTGGTTTGGGGTCCTTCTGTAAGTAATGGGTACAATTTGGTTTTGAAGAATTCTACAAGCAGCAATACCACAGGCCAAGCAATCGCCCGTTCCAAACAGGCACATTTTCAACCGGCTCTGTACTAATTAACTAAAACAACAAGTACAGTGGGGAGAACAAGTATTTGATACACTGCTGATTTTGCAGGTTTTCCTACTTACAAAGCATGTAGAGGTCTGTAATTTTTATCATAGGTACTCTTCAACTGTGAGAGACGGAATCTAAAACAAAAATCCAGAAAATCACATTGTATGATTTTTAAATAATTAATTTGCATTTTATTGCATGACATAAGTATTTGATCACCTACCAACCAATACGAATTCCAGCTCTCACAGACCTGTTAGTTTTTTACTTTAAGAAGCCCTCCTGTTCTCCACTCATTACCTGTATTAACTGCACCTGTTTGAACTAGTTACCTGTATAAAAGACACCTGTCCACACACTCAATCAGGACTCCAACCTCTCCACAATGGCCAAGACCAGAGAGCTGTGTAAGGACATCAGGAATAAAGGCTGGGATGGGCTACAGGACAATAGGCAAGCAGCTTGGTGAGAAGGCAACAACTGTTGGCGCAATTATTAGAAAATGGAAGAAGTTCAAGATGACGGTCAATCTCCCTCGGTCTGGGGCTCCATGCAAGATCTCACCTCGTGGGGCATCAATGATCATGAGGAAGGTGAGGGATCAGCCCAGAACTACACGGCAGGACCTGGTCAATGACCTGAAGAGAGCTGGGACCACAGTCCCAAAGAAAACCATTAGTAACACACTACGCCGTCATGGATTAAAATCCTGCAGCACACGCAAGGTCCCCCTGCTCAAGCCAGCGCATGTCCAGGCCCGTCTGAAGTTTGCTAATGACCATCTGGATGATCCAGAGGAGGAATGGGAGAAGGTCATGTGGTCTGATGAGACAAAAATAGAGCTTTTTGGTCTAAACTCCACTCGCCGTGTTTGGAGGAAGAAGAAGGATGAGTACAACCCCAAGAACACCATCCCAACCGTGAAGCAAGGAGTTGGAAACATCATTCTTTGGGGATGCTTTTCTGCAAAGGGGACAGGACGACTGCACCATATTGAGGGGAGGATGAATGGGGCTATGTATGGCTGTACGGGAGTCAATTTCACTGTCGGTAACGTGTTCTGGACGGATCAAGCATAGAAATCAACGGGAGTGGGCGGGATGGAGCCGGAGATTAAATTAAGAAATGACGCTGCATGAATGCGCCCAAAGAGTGCGCCCAAAGATTGCGAGGCATTTCGTTTTAGAAAAGAGAACCACTTACAACTCCCAATACGTTTGTTGATTTGGAATACCGTGACCCGCGGGAGTCTCGATAAATTGTCACTACCTAACCCCCCAGCAGTGAGAGACACATGGCTCTGCAGCGCTGCATTCACACAATTACATCAGCACAGCAGAGCAGAGGAGCTGCTCTCGCTCCCTCGGCCATCGCTGCAGCTGTACACACACAAACACACACACACAGAGTCTGATAACTTTAGACAACATAGGGAACGGAGCGGGACGGGATTCGGGAGTCTTTCTCTCGGGATTTTGCAGGACAGGATTTTTTTGGGGTGGCAGTCCCGTGATCAGGATGTGACGGGAGTATTTTCGTGGGATCGGGATGGGAGCGACAATTGATTCCCTTGTCAACCTCTACTTCCAGCATGACGACCCGAAACACACAGCCAGGGCAACTAAGGAGTGGCTCCGTAAGAAGCATCTCAAGGTCCTGGAGTGGCCTAGCCAGTCTCCAGACCTGAACCCAATAGAAAATCTTTGGAGGGAGTTGAAAGTCCGTATTGCCCAGCGACAGCCCCGAAACCTGAAGGATCTGGAGAAGGTCTGTATGGAGGAGTGGCCCAAAATCCCTGCTGCAGTGTGTGCAAACCTGGTCAAGAACTACAGGAAACGTATGATCTCTGTAATTGCAAACAAAGGTTTCTGTACCAAATATGAAGTTCATCTTTTCTGATGTATCAGATACTTATGTCATGCAATAAAATGCAAATTAATTACTTAAAAATCATACAATGTGATTTTCTGGATTTTTGTTTTAGATTCCGTCTCTCACAGTTGAAGAGTACCCATGATAAACATTACAGACTTCTACATGCTTTGTAAGTGGGAAAACCTGCAAAATCAAATACTTGTTCTCCCCACTGTATGTATGTATTGAGTTGATGTAAATTAATGCTTTTTTTGTTTTTTTATCCGAATCATCGATTAATCGAAAAAATAATCAACAGATTAATCGATTATTAAAATAATCGGTAGTTGCAGCCCTAGTCGAGTATTCCGTCTGTAATAAAGTTTCCTGCGTGTTCTCCGATCTGTACCAATGTATCCCGGGGTGACGTGTGCGGTAGTTTGAATGCACATAATTGTTGTTCTAAAATTTCCTTCGGGATGAATAAATCTATCTAAAATCTTCTGCTGAGAAGCCAGTAGGCTAAGCGATGATTCAAGATGGCCGACGCTCGTTTTGGTTCGGCAGTCTTCGTGTAAAGACGACAGTCCAACCCCCTATGGGCGTGTTGAAAACATACTGAAGTAGGTCCTACTACTGGCTGTGGGCAAAAATGCCTCCGATGACGCAAAAATCGTCGCTTTGCATCATCGGAGGCATTTTTCCAGACCCACAATACAGAGATCTCTGGTCTCAGGGGGAATTGAGGGAGGGAAGCACAGTCTTTCAAAAATACTACCGGGTTTCTACTGATACAAAGCTTAATGCTAAATCGGTGAAGTATCCCTTTAAGATGTTAAAGATGAAAAGTTATTAAAAGAGAAACTTTTCGTCATAGGGCGTGGCCGTGGCGGGGCGGCCATTTCGCTATTGAAAAAGGAATTGGGTGTAACTCGAGTGTACATTGTCCAATTGGCTCGAAACTTTTCGGGATTCATAAGAGTCCAACCCTGAGGACAAATAACGGCCGATATTTACTTAAAGTCATAGCGCCCCCTAGTGGCAACAGGAAGTAGGCCTAAAAGTCAAGGTGCTATACTTTAACGAACTCCTCCTAGAGATTTCATCCGGCGGACTTCAAATTTGGTCTCTATCATCTCAACACCTTAAAGATGAAAAGTTATTAAAAGAAAACCTTTTCGTCAGACGGTGTGGGCGTGGCGGCCATTTTGAGTATTTAACGATGAACGAGAAAGTGGCTGTAACTACAGTATACATTGTCATGTCTGCTTGAAATTTCACACAATCAACAAGAGTCCAGGCCTGAGGACATCTACAGAAACTTATAATGTGTGGTCTACATGTGATACTGAGCCGCCCCCTATACTTAACCACGCCCACTTACTCAGACCACGCCCCTTTCATAACATTTGAACCGTTTAAGGAGTCTTGTGTGAGGTGTCATTGAACTCAGCAGAGAGTTCCCTTTTCATTGGTCATGGTTTCCCCCCCGACCCCTATGCTTTGGCCACGCCCCCTTTCACAGCTAATTAACTGTATGTCGTAGAGTCTTGTGTGAGGTATCATTGAACTCAGCAGGGAGTTCCCTTTTCATTGGTGACGATTTGCAGTGTCTGAGTGACGCGCAAATGCACAGTCGCAAGGAGAGGCGTCCGCCAGTAACCCCGACGCACGCAGAGGCACGAGGGCCCGTCCAACGCTGCTTGCAGCTTTAATTTTATATTGTTATTACATTTTTAATAAATCATTTTATTTTGACCTTGTGTCCTTAGCAATAAACAAGGCATTCTTTAATATCGCTGGCTGTCGTTTTATGCAAAAAAAAACAAAAACAGTGAACGACTCAAATAATGTCCAGATCAGACAAAAATGATTGGTTTTACTCACAGTTCATCAGAGACACACACAACTTGAACAATTTGAATGCAGTAAAGTCCACTTCACACTCTGTTATTCTGACAATTATCTTGTTATGCCTCTTAATGTGACTATATGTAACTTTCAGTTTGTGTTGATTCTAGCGGTCGCTTTGGACACAAGTGGTAGTGTTTTTACCACATCTGCTGTCGTAAAGGTCTTTTCTTTGCCCACTGTATTACTGAGTTAGCGTTACCGGCAGGTCATATAGTTGCGATGAATGTTTTGCTCAGACAGAAAATCATTAATTTACAATAAGAGAATACGTTACAGATGCATCGTTGTATTTCAAGCGTTGCTTACGGTAACTTAGCCTACTTACCTGAGGGCCTATTCTGGGTGGGTTTGGAATCATATATAATCCCGTAATTGTCTCCATCTTGTTAAAGCCCCACCGAAGTTGACTCGCGTTTTCGCCTGGCGTCACTTTCCCTTTTAGCTTTTAGTTGTTCTTCATTCCTTCTTTTCCGTGATGGTCCTGCCCCACTATCAGCAATAACTACAGCAGATAACTTCTAAAATAACATTAAAATACAACTATGCCTAGCCTATAACAATAAATATTTACCTGTCTGGATACGCCAACACAAGCTTTTACGGTGCTACAAAAAAATCTGTGATCATTCAGAATGTGTTACTGTTGCGCCGTCTACCTGCCATAAATCATTCTGTGACTACACGGGAAAAATCGAACTTCACTTTTTACCGCCGGCCACTTTGTGCTCAACAGCGCAGTTGCATTATTTCACCACAAGAGAGCCCTAATATGTCAGTCAACAGTCTTTCCAAAAATTTTCCAAGGCTGAAAAGGAAGACTAGCAGTGTAGATGTAACCTAAGTAACTGACTGAACAACCAGTATTTCTTTATAACAATCACAATCCAGGTGATAAGATACAGTTCCACAACATTTCTCTGTATGTGTTTCCTGCAGATGTTGAGCAGCTGTCGGTGGTTAAAGAAGAGGTTCCCCCTGAGCAGCAGGAGTGTAGCTCCAGTGTGGACCAGCAGGAGCCAGAGCCCCCCCCAAACATTAAAGAGGAACAGGAGGAACTGTGGAGCAGTCAGGAGGGAGAGCAGCTTCAAGGGCTGGAGGAGGCTGATATCACCGAGTTCCCATTCACTCCTGTCCCTGTGAAGAGTGAAGATGATGAAGAGGAAGCTCAGTCCTCACAGCTTCATCACAGACAAACTCAACACATGGAAACAGAAGCTGATGGAGAGGACTGTGGAGGACCAGAACCAGCCAGGAACTCACATCCACTTTTACAACCAGAGACTGAAGACCAGATTGGAGACTCTTCTGAACCTGAGACTGATGACAGTGCTGATTGGAAGGAGACCAGAGAACCTCAGTCAGCTTTAAACTCTCTGAAACATGATTCAGTGTTTAAGAAAACATTCAGCTGCTCTCAGTGTGGGAACCGATTTAGCACCAAGCCACACCTGAAGAGACACATGATAATCCACACAGGAGAAAAACCTTTCAGCTGCTCTGAGTGTGGTAAAGCTTTCTCTGATAGTGGAACCCTGAAGAAACACATGATGACTCACACAGGGGAAAAACCTTTTAGCTGTTTAGTTTGTAAGAAAACGTTTTTAACGTCTAGAAATTTACAGTTACACATGATAATTCACACAGGAGAAAAACCTTTCAGCTGCTCATTCTGTAAGAAATCTTTTACACAGAGTGGAAGTTTACAGACACACATGAGAACTCACACAGGAGAGAAGCCTTTTAGCTGCTCTGAGTGTGATAAAGCTTTCACTGATAGTGGAACCCTGAAGAACCATATGAGAACTCACACAGGAGAAAAACCTTTCAGCTGCTCAGTCTGTAAGAAATCTTTTACACAGAGAGGACATTTACGGTCACACATGGCAGTCCACACAGGAGAGAAACCTTTTAGCTGCTCAGTTTGTAAGAAATATTTTACACAGAGAGGACATTTACGGTCACACATGGTAGTCCACACAGGAGAGAAAAGATTCAGCTGCAGTGTTTGTAACAAAAGATTTGCCTGGCGTTCTCATGTCAAAACGCATAAATGTGTTGGTCAGATGGAAACAGAAGCTGATGGAGAGGACTGTGGAGGACCAGAACCAGCCAGGAACTCACATCTACTTTTACAACCAGAGACTGAAGACCAGACTGGAGACTCTTCTGATCCTGAGACTGGTGACATGGAATAACGTTTGTGCCAAGTCCATGCAAAACCTCTCTTTAAAATCTTTATGTATCAACATCTAGATAGAAGACATTATATTGTTTGGTAGGAAAAAGTCTCTTATTTTAAATATTGTAATACATATTGTTTTGTCTTGTAATGTCTGTCATATAATCAATTATAATCAAGAAATCAGACAAATGTAACCACCTGATATTTTATATGGCCCACACATGTATTCACTTCTTTCTAAGTAACGTATGTTTAGCAAGACTCACTATTAATCATGTATCAATATGGGAGATTATTCAATACACATTGGGTTCATGTTTTAATTTTGTGTATCATGTTTTGTTTGTTTTTAACTCTTTATTTATACATAATTTCATATTTTAGCATAGAAGTGAAAGGTAAAACAAAAAACAAACAAATACAGAACACTGAACCATTACACAAATTTGAGGTCCAGGGGTGATCTATATATATCCAAAAGACAAAATACCATACACAACTCATCATAAGCATTCTCACACATTGGTGAAATAGGCATGCCATTTCTGCCATCGTTTTTCACCCAGATCTTTTTGGAGTAAGTAAGTAATTTGCTCTAGGGCATGTAATTGTTTTACAATATTAACAAAAGTATCTATAGTGGGGGCATTTTTCTGGAGCCAGGATTTTGTGATTACTTGCAGCCAGTAAGACCCTAAGAAGATAAGTTTTACTCAATCCATCCGGCATTTTTCCAAGATAGAGAGCTGTGAATGATACATTGATATTGAAATACAGAACCTTTGAAATAATTTTGAAAAAACATGGGCCTGATCAGCAAAAACCTCTCCACATTTTCTCCAGCAGGCCAATTGTGTACCAGTCTGTTTGGACTTCTGTTTGGGAAAAAACGAATGAGGTTTTTCCAACAAAAATCTCTCCAAATCCATCGATGTTTTCACAGAGTCTGTAGTGTCCTTATTCAATGAAGTTATGCCATGGTATAACTTGCTTATGAGTCCTTTGATACTCCCCGAGTTGTATGCATCCATAAATATATGAATAACCGCTGGTGGCTCTGTTGAGTTACAACCTTTCAGCTTTGTACAAAAATAATCCCGAAACTGTTAAGTACCTGTAAAAGTCTTGCCTGCCCAGCCCATACATTTGACATAAGTTGTTAAAGCTGTTAAGATCCAATTTTTTAACAATTTTACATACAGGAGTAATACCATAATAGGTCCATTGTTTATATCTATTATCTTGTGATGCTGGTGTGAATTCAGAGTCGTATGCTGGCCATCTAAGCAGTTTTTTCTGTTTTTGGAGTTCACATTTTTTAACCACCTCTCCCCATACCTTCAGTGAACAGTTCACCCATTGGCTCTCTGTCTGTAATGTTTTTTTCTCCATTCCCACACAGCCAAGCAGTGATTGTATCAGTACATCTGTTAAAGATAACTCCACAGTTTTCCATTTAGCTACATAAGAAGAATTACACCAATATACTAGAGGTCTCAATTGGGCTGGCAAATAATAATCCCTTAAAGATGGGAGAGCCCTGCCGCCCCTCCCCTCCAGAAGCTGAAGGGTAGAAAATGTAACCCTTGGTCTCTGTTTATTCCAAATGAATTGTGAGATATGATTATTCCATTCTCTAAATTGTTTCAGAGGGATTTCTACTGGTATTGATAACAAGAGATACAATAACCTAGGGAGGATATTCATCTTTATTGCTTTAATTTTGCTACCAAAGTCAAGGGGCTGCAGGCTCCACCCATCAAGGTCATCATATATTTTTTTGCTAATACAATTATAATTAATATTGAATAACTGTGACATGTCTTTAGGTACACTTACTCCCAGCTATTTAATATTAGAAGAGTTCCAATTGAAACTATACATTGTGGTGAATTCTTCTGTAGATGTGTAATTAAATGTCATAACCTGTGTTTTATGTATGTTTAGGACATATCCTGAGTACTCCCCATATGTTTGCAGCATTTTCATTAATAAAGGCAGGCCTGAACTAGGATCCTTGATTGTGATCAATACATCATCTGCGTATAGACTTATTTTACACTCCACTACTCCCGTGGAAATACCGTTTAATCCTGTCTCCTGACGTATTGCTTGGGCTAAAGGTTTGATGAATAAATTAAAAAGGTTGGGGCTGAGGGGACAGCCCTGCCTGCAATCACGTTGTAAAGTTATGGAATTAGACAGACTGCCGTTAACCTTAATTCTCGCAGTAGGGGAGGAGTAAAGCCCCTGAATACAGTGTATAAAATCCTTACTGAAGCCACATATCTCCATTACTAGATAGATAAATTCCCACCCGACTGAATCAGAATCAGAAGCTTTTTCAGCATCTAAACTTCGGATAATGGCACTAATTTGGTTCTCATTAAGCCATTCGATGGTATGTTGAACTCCTCTTATATTGTCTTGTGTTTGTCTGTCTTTTATGAATCCTGTTTGGTCCTCACCTCATATTAACAAAGGCATTACAGGTCCATTCTTTTTGCTAGAATGGTGGCATACAATTTATAGTATGTATTTAACACACTAATAGGTCTGTACCCTTTACAGTCCATCCTGTCCTTACCTTCTTTGGGGATCAATGATATGAAGGCCTCTCTCCAAGAGGGAGGGAGAGAGCTTCCTTTCAAGATATAATTAAAATAAGACTCCAACACGGGGAGCAGATGATCTCTCATTGACTTACACCATTCTGGAGGGAGACCGTCCGTGCCAGGTGATTTGTTAGTATTCAAACTTGAGATGGCTTTACTTATTTCCTGCTTTGTTATCTGTGAGAGTTTATCATGAGTTTCTTTACCTAATGTGGGAAGGTCTAAGGAGCACAAAAATTCAGCAATTGAGTGATTATCAACCTGTTCTGATTGAGAGTTTAACGATTTGTAATTTCTTTCAAATGCTTTTTGTATACCGTCCAAATTATTGGTAACTTTATTTGTAGTTGGGTCTCTAATCTTGTGGATAGTATTTTCTGCCTGTTGTTTTCTGAGTCTCCAGGCCAATAATTTTCCCGCTCTGGGGCCAGCCTCATAATATCTTTGTTTCATGAACCTTATATTTTTCTCCACCTCCTCACCTAATATTTTATTTATTTCCTGTTTAGTATGTCTGATTTGTTGTATAATAGAGGGCTCTTTGTTTATTATATGTGTTTGCTCCAAATCTCTCAGTTTTCCCTGTAAGCTAGTTAATTTTTTCATTTTCATCTTTTTGAGTGCAGCTATCTTGGCTATAATCTTCCCCCTGAGAACGGCCTTAGCTGCATCCCATAATATACTAGGGTTAACTTCTCCGTTATCATTGTCCTGTATGTATAATGCCAAGTCCTTCTCCATTTAACTTCTAAATGTAGGATCATTCAACATGCCAGTATTGAGTCGCCACAAAGTTTTTCGTTGTCTACCATCTAAATGTAAAGTTAGGAAAATCCCTGAGTGGTCTGAAAGATCCCTCTGACCTATTCTGTAGTATTTCAGCCTATGTAGATCTTTTTTATGCATAAAAAAATAGTCAATCCTTGACTAGGCTGTGTGTCTTGCAGAATAAAAGGTGTATCCTGCAGTTGATCCATTCAGGGCCCGCCATACATCAATGAGTCCCAAGTCTCTTAGTACCTTGTTAATGCGCTTTTCCACCAAATTCCTTTTGCTTATTCTATTGGTTGTATATAAGGAAGGGTTCAGACGTATATCCTGCACAAATAAGAGTCCCATACGTTTCTGATGTAATCAGTTCAAACACCCTTCTGAAAAAGGTTATATTGCTCCCAGGGGGAGCATAGACATTAAATAATGTTACCTCTTTTTGGTACATTTTTCCTTTTACCAGAACAAATCTACCTTCTTTGTCATTAATTTGAGAGATTAATTCGAATTTAACAGCATTTGAAATTAATATTGCTACTCCCCTCCTTTTTCCTTTCCTGTATGATGAAAAAAAAGTATTATTAAAACCCATTTTTCTGAGTTTTTCATGTTCGATATCTGAAAGGTGTGTCTCCTGCCAAAATGCCACATTTACCTTCTCCCTTTTTATTTTAGCTATCATTTTGCTTCTTTTAACCGGGTTATTCAGCCCACTGACATTCAGAGAGAGTATGTTAAATGCATCAGTCTTACATTTAAACCTTCCTCTTGTATCACCCTGGACCAATGGTAATAAACAAAACCGTGTAGAACAAAAGAACATAAGGAAGTGTACTGTAGAACAAAACTGAACTTCCATTAGAAAAGCTGTCATGTCGCTTTTGACAGTGAGGGGCCTGGCCACAAAGTGGGGCCCTCAGAAGTGGAAAAGAAAGTCTGGTGGCTCTGTCTTTTGCCTGTGGGCATCAGCCTGTATTTTAACTAGGGCTGTCAAACGATTACATTTTCTTAATCACGATTAATCGCTGAATTTCTATAGTTAATCGCGATTAATCGCATGTTTGATCACATGATTAAAATTATATTATTTTGCATTTCAGAACAGTCCATATTAACAATGGAAAGCCATTCTTACCAGTGGATCTTGATTGGGAATCAAATGAATGCAAAGAAAGTGACTTTATGAACTTGATTTTAAGATTGAATGTATTTGTTTATTATATATTTAATCTAGTCACACATTTGAATCTAGAGTCAATATTAGGGTTGGGTATTGTTTGTTTGGATACCGGTGCTAAAGCGGTACTTTTAAAACGGTACCGGTGCCTTAACGGTGCCTGAACCGATACTTTTTGAGAAAGTAAAAAAAAAGAAGGGTACTAAACAGTTGGCGACATTAAAGAAGGCCATATCGTCAAAATGAAATATTTAATAATAATGTAATCACTATAACAATAACTTATTTCACTAGTAAATAGCTGTTGAATGACAAAAACATTTAACAACAACTTTGAATGCACCACGAGGCTGTAAATTACCAGTTTCATTGAACGCACCGTCTGTGTTTTTAATATTTCATTTTAGTTAGTTTTACAAACAGAAATTACAGTTTTAGTTCGTTATTGTTTTTTTGTAATGCCTCGTTTTTATTTTTATTTCAGTTAACAACAATGTTTTTCCCCACCTAGTTTTCGTTATTTCGTTCGTTTTCGTTAACGATTATAACCTTGATGTGTATGCGTGTGTGTTTATGTGAGTGTAGGTAGGTAGATATACGGTACATGTACGTATGTGTATGTAAACATGTATAAATAAGTGAAGCATCAAATTGTTTTGTATTTAACTAAGGGATAAAAATGGAAAAATGGGGTAGGACCTTCCTACTCCTTTTTGAACATGGGAATTTGTTATTTGAATGACTTACAATAATTTTGGAAGATTGTGCTGAGATGTACATGTTCTTATTGATCTGTTATTTTTATTTTATTATATATATGTGTGTGTGTGTGTGTGTGTGTGTGTGTGTGTGTGTGTGTGTGTGGATGTGTATATATATTATATTTTTTTTTTTTCAGTAGGGAACCTTCAGGGCCTTCTACGCCTTCAGAGAAGGCCTAAAAAAATAATAAATAATACCTTACTAGTTAGATAGAGGTGCCTATTGTGTAAGTAACATATTTCATCTAAGATTTATTGAACCGCAAACCCGCGAATCTGCCAATTTCTGTCTAACTTTACCGAAGTCCACGGATCTTACAGGCGGTACGGATCGGGTACTGACAGCAACAGAAGAAACCCTCGGTTACATTAGTAAACAAACATCTGCCCGGAAGTTGTTGGTACGACCCGGAATAGCGTCCGTCCCCGGAACTAACGTTAACTGTTTGTGTGTCACATCGTGGTGAGGACGGCGGAGTAAAAGGCGCCAGTGTTTAGTTTCTTAAGAAGAAAGAAAGGTCCCAAACTGCTGGATGTGGTTTTAAAAGCTGGAACAAAGCTACACAGAGCAGGTTGGTTTTCTCTTTTAATGTCGCAGGGAGTCGGTGCTAAAGCTAAGGTTAGCCGCTAGCAGCTAGCTCCTGCTAAGCTAACGTGTTGTTGTATTTCCTGAAACAGGTCGGGGAGAAGAGGAGCAGAGCCGCGAGGAACTTTAACATGAAGTCTGAGAGGAAGCTGTCAGCGGACCAGGGGACAGGTGGGACACGTTTACATCTGAAATATATAGAAATATATATACAAGCTATGTGTCTATACATGGATATAGAAGCTATGTGTCTATACATGGATATAGAAGCTATGTGTGTATACATGGATATAGAAGCTATGTGTGTATACATGGATATAGAAGCTATGTGTGTATACATGTAGAGCTGGGCAATATATCGATATTATATCGATATTGTGATATGAGACTAGATATTGTCTTAGATTTTGGATATCGTAATATGACATAAGTGGTGTCTTTTCCTGGTTTTGAAGGCTGCATTACAGTAAAGTGATGTCATTTTCTGAACCAGACTGTTCTAGCTGTTCTATTATTTACCTTTACCCACTTAGTCATTATATCCACATTACTGATGATTATTTATCTAAAATCTCATTGTGTAAATATTTTGTGAAAGCAGCAATAGTCAACACTACAATATCGTTACCGTATCGATATCAAGATATTTGGTCAAAAATATTGTGATATTTGATTTCCTCCATATCGCCCAGCCCTATATACATGTATATAGAAACTATGTGTGTATACATGTATATAGAAGCTGTTTCCATAGCTGGTAAAAGGGAATATTCCACTGATACAATGTATGTTGGGGGGGGGGAATGAATGAACAACATACAGCACAGCAACACGATCCACACTAGCCTAACGCAAGTAGCGCATTGGAACTGACTGCCAAGCTAACTTATGCCACAGCTGGCCAAATTGAGAAAAGGAAGTAACTTTGCTAAATTTCGGAGCTGAAAAAATGCAAATAAATTAGTGAATGCACTACAGCACTGCCGAGGTCTATCAACACAGCTCTGCCGACCGGTAGTGCACACAAGCCGGGTTGAGACGTAAACAAAGAGAGGGGGGCTAACGGTAGGCTAAGGCTAACTCCTTGCTGTCTTTAGCAAACAAATGGATGATCTTCGGCTGCGGATCACCACTCATGTACACCATGTATTGTGGATGGCAACATCATGATTTTCACGGAAACATTGTAACAACAGCACTGTGCAACATGTCACGGCATACTCTATGCTTGAGGCTAAGATTATGTTTAATAGTGCAGCAGATTAGTAAAAAAATTGTTCAAATTGGTATAGAAGCATGACATTTGGCACAGATACTCCCTAAGGGCCACTATTTTGGAAAAAGGCGTTGGCCACTCAAAAATTTAATATGGCGGCCATTTTTAAAGATGGCCACCGTTCCTGTCAAATATTAATTATTTCAATTGTTCAAATGGTGATACAAGCATACAATTAGGCAGAAATACTCTTCAAGGAACACGCTTTTGGAAAAAGGTATGTGCCACTCAAAAATTCAGGATGGCGACCATTTTCAAGATGGCCACCATTTCTGTCAAATAATCATAATGTCTGCTTTGTCTGCCTCCTCTGCTTTGACCTGTCCGGCTTAGTTAAACTTGCCAGGGATATAAAATCCCTGCCGGCATAGCTCTCAGGTTCATTGGAGTACACAAGCCTCTCCGAACTACAGTGTAAGTAAAACTAGATCAGCTGACACTGAACCCCATGCTGAGTTCCACAGCAGTGAAGTCACCAGTGTGCCCTGGTTGTGTTATGACGTTCACTCTATTAAAGGGGTGATAGAATGATTTTATGGGGTATTTTACACTGTTCCTTAAGGTCTCCTAATAGAGTATGTAACATTGGTTATGCTGAATATTGCTCAAATGCTATTTTATTAGGCCATTAACTACCCTGTGAATATGGCTCTATTTGGAACAAGAGCTTTTCTTCCAAATATGGTCTGCTCATGAATATTTAGATGAGCTGCGCTCTGATTGGTTTGAGCGAACCCCATAGAAACACACTGGAGACGAGACAGCAGGTCTCATATTTCAGACACTGCAAAGTTATACATTGTTTGTCTGCTATTTCGTTATTAAATTCACTTCTGAGACTTTTTTATGCGAGAAACTAACTATATAAAGCTCAAATATGGGCAATTTTACGAAAATTGATGGCTAATTGCAAATTTGGTAAGACGTGTCGGACTTTAGGAGCTCCACACAGTCTGACGAGAAAGCGGCAACCTCCATACCCAGTGATAGTCACCGTTTCTCGGTTACTGGACGACCGGGGCTCGGGGCTCCGCGGCGCTCCGTGGAGCTGGCTGGCTGCCAGCTGCCGGCATAACTTTCGTATATTTACAGTTTGAATTTCGTCACGCCACTTATATAACATCTACCCCAAGGTCTTGTAAAGCTAACTATGGTGTTGATTTCAATTTAATGCATTTTTGTGAACATTAGGGATTTGGTTTCAGAGGTCTAAGAGGAGGCTAGCTAGCTCTCATTGATAGAGCTCCATCCAGCCGCAGGCTCTATCAATGAGACTCGCAGACAAGAGGCGTTTATTTCCATGATCGTTTGTTTAAATAACTCAACACACATATCCATTATAAGATTAACTGGAACCTGTGGTAAGAGATTGCGGGCGTAACAAGCTCACTCACACACAGCGGCCATTTAGCAGGAAGAGAGGAGCTGCAGGCCCTGGAGCTCTGTCAGGACAGCGGCGTTTGGTAGTCCATTAACCCAAAAAATGGTGACTTTGCGCGGGTATGGAGTACCGTGGGCTGCCAGCCGTGACGGAGCTCCATCTACTGATCTGCATGACCTAGCTAGATTCAGAAGACTTAGCTGACCTCAGATCAGTGGTGTAGCCTATGTAAATGTTGGGGCGTGACAAAGATAGAGACTAGAGCCAAATGAGGAGGAGCCGCCGAGTTGACGTCAACTACGCGGCTCGTTGAGATTCGCCCGTTTTCAGCGGCAGTTTTAAAATGTGAGATTTGCAGAGGAAAGAGGTGTCAATGGGATTTTGAGGTTCTATGTATGTCCTATTTACCCACCGGACTGTCGTTATTCAACTATGACAAGGTAACATCGGTTTTGCATTCTATCACCCCTTTAAACAAAACCTTCCATAACACAATAAATTGAGCTCTGACAGAAATGGTGGCCATCTTGAAAATGGTCGCCATCTTGAATTTTTGAGTGGCACACACCTTTTTCCATGAGAATGTTCCTTGAAGAATATTTGTACGAAATGTGATGATAGCATCACCATTTGAAAATGTATGTAAGGATTCAAGAGAAATGGTGGCCATCTTGAAAAATGGTTGCCATCTTGAATTTTTGAGGGACAAGCACTGTTTTCCAAAAAAAAAAAAACATTCTCAAGAGAGTATTTTCACAAAATGTTATGTCTACATCACTGTTTGAACGATTGACATAATGAGCATTTGACAGAAATAGCGGCGATCTTGAAAAAATGGCCGCCATGTTGAATTTTTGGGTGGCCAACGCCTTTTTCCCAAAAAGTGACCCTTAGAGAGTATCTGTGCCAAATTTCATGCTTCTGTACCAATTTGAACGATTCTCTTGAAATATGCCATTAATCTGCTGCACTATAACTAACGTATTGTGTTTAAACTGCGAAATGCGCGTGCGCAAAGCGTAATACGTCTCCATAGCAGCAGGCGGCGCTGCTCTGTATTGTTTCCATTAACAGTCTGATTGTTTCCCAGAAAATGAAATCCGGCAGCTGATTGGACGAACGTGTCACGTGGTTCTTTTTTTTGACTGTCATGGCGGCTCGTTCAGAATACGATCTCATATTGGACTAAAATAGTTCACCGAAACGTGTTTCTGAAAACATTTGAAGAGAGAAATATGCCGTGCAGTTGCGGAATCTGTCTTCATTTCAGATCAACAAAGGTCAGTTTAAAAGATTTTCGTCAGATTTCGAGCTCATCATTTCCGGGTGAGTCCAGACTGTCCTGTCTCCGACTGAACATGTCGGGTCGGCCCAAATGAAGGCCGACGGCTCCTCCGACGGACGACGGCACGGGACACGCCGAACAGACTCAAGTCACCGACCTCGCCAGACGGTCCGATGGCCCGGTGTGTCTCCTCTATTACAGTACCTCAACCAGCTGAATTCTTGCATCCAGTCTTCCCAAAAATGGTGGGTTTAAGCTAGGGGTGCACGATATTGAAAAAAATGTGATATTGCGATATCGATAATGAATATTGCGATATCGATATTAATTTCGATATTTTTAAACATATGTAAAATTACCAAAGTTATGGGAAAACGCATCAAAATAGATTTATAACAAATAAAACAAGTTTTCTTACAAAACAAGGTTTATTTCAACTGACAGTCATATTGGACTGGTCCAACATGTGTCTCCAGAACAGGACATGTTGTACTGGTTGGACAGTATAAAATAAATAAAGAGCATGTCTATAGAACAGGACATGTTCTACTGGTTGTATATACACGACTACAGTATAAAAAACAATGCAGTGCACATCTGTTGGCTTAAAGCCAAAGTATTTCCAAGCTACCGAGGAGGAGGCATTACCCTACAGTCACATTAGCTACAAGAGACAGCTACCATTCATTTAGCGACTGCCAATCAGAGTGAAGGCAGCGTGAGACAGCCAATCAGAGTGAAGGCAGCGTGAGGGCAGCGTGACGTATGTCAGTGGCTCCAGTCGAAGAAAATAATTCAAGATGGCGGAAAACGCTTCAGGACATCGTATTTATGTATATAACTGATATGTTTGGCATTTAATCTCATATATTGTGTTACTTTTATCGAGAAATAAATACTTTTAAATCCAAAAACATCGTTCTTGTGACTTAACAATACCTCTGAAGTAACTTTTAAGACGTGGTTTAAGGTAGCACCGGAGAATTTCTGTTTACTGTTGCCAAGCAACCGGGGGTAGGCTAGGCAGGTTTCCTTTCAATCTCAAGTTATTTCGTCGTCTCCCAGAGCAACACTCATTTTCTTACTTTTGTGTTCTTTTTGCTCCACTCTTCGCTCTCTCTTTAGCTCCTTTCTTTTCTTTCGCTTCATTTTATGGTTCTGCGGAGGCTCCACGCAGATGATGTTTATACGTTTATATCTGGTGTGTGCGTCGAGCGAGGTAGAAGTGAGAGAGTGACGGCGATTTTCTAGAGTCTATAGTCATAGTGAGAGAAACAAAGTGTCTCCCCTGTGGTGGAAAATCTGGAGCAGGAAGTTAACCCTCTCCTTGATTTCATGTTGTTTCTGGAGAAGGAGAACCAGGAAATGAGTCGGGGGGAATACAACGCTACCAAGTGATGTGTATTTTTCGAGAGGTGCATCAAAGAGTATAGACGTAACAAGAGGAGAAACTCAATGGAACTGCAGCTCCGCCATCTTGGACTGAATGTAACACAACGTTGTGTTGAGTTTCTCCTCTTGTTGCTTCTATACTCTTTGGGTACATGTCAGGCGGGATGCAACGCAAACAAAATATTGCGTAATTATCGCGAGACTTTTGGTATAATATCGCGCAACGTGATATGACCTCTGACTGAACCATCATCTGACTGTGACGCTGTAGACTCTGGCACTAGCACACTAGCTGCAGGTCGGAAGAACGAGTCAATAGTTTGCTTGCTCATTGTTCAGACGCATGGAGCAGGTTGTGATATCTGTCTCCTTCCCACAGACGTTTACGCACACTCAATTATCTCTAGGACCCTCCCCCTCCGCACATTAGCGGCCATTCCCTATCTTTCTCACACTCATTGGCCTGCCATAGATTCCAGATTCATTGACGCGCCCCTTCCACCTTTAACGTGTAAAAAAAAAAAATGTACTGGTCGCACATGTGGATGTAAAATTCAGTCGCACACTCTCAAATTTTGGTCGCAAAATGCCATTTGCTCGCAGTCTGGAGCCCTGCCAATCCGCTTGCAGCCTACGCAAGCCTGTGCATTAATCCGCGCCTGCGCAATCATCTTTTTTGGAGATTGTTGCGGCCCAAAATGCCTGATTTCGCGGGAGCTTTTGTAAAAAAAAATGTGATTAAAAGTTGCGATGTCTTTTGTATGTTTGTTGCAAGGAAGTTGCAGGAGAATTTTTTTTTTTTATAGTATACTACTCTGGGCTGAGATTTCCTAGTAACCTTACCAAAAAGGCTCAGGATGCTGCAAATGTTGGTATAATATGAAAATGGCTGGTGGATTTAAAACAAAAAATAATTCATTTATATATCAAATTTGTTGATCTTGACATTGTTTGGCCGACAGCCAGGATTGAAACGGCAGCAACTTCAGCGACTTTTAAATCGTTACAGTCTACATTGATGTTAACATGTATACAGCTTGGCAGGACGGTCTGAAATGTTTTGCACGGTCTTTCGCTCTACGTTTTGTTGGTAAATGTGATTGTGTTCGAGTCCCACACACGTCTCGTCTTCATATCACAAACAAGGAAATTATCAACCCGTTCTCACTCCTGCTTGGTCATTGGCTCTCAGAGTGCACGTGGGACGGCTGTGATTGGTTGAAGTTGCTGGAAACTTCAGGTTATTGGTCAAATTTGCGGAAGAGTTGCGGTGATTGGTCAAAATTGCGAGTCGCACCAAATTCGCGGTGATTGGTTGAATTCGCGTGAAGTGGCGCGATCGCGAAATCCTGGAGGGACTGGACAATGTATGTCTTTTGCAACAAAACTAAACGGAAGAATTTTTTTTTTTTTTTTCAAAAACAACAATAATGTGTCAAAAAACCTTGAAAGAAGTGCCAAAAAATGAGAAAAGAAAAAGTGACAAAAGTTGAAAACAACAACAAATGTTGAATAAGAGACAAAAGCATCAAAACAAGCAATAACAACGTAGAAAGTGTGTGTGTGTGTGTGTGTGTGTGTGACAACGAGTGGACGCCCGTCCTGTGCGTCAGTTCCCCCGATGTATAATAATAACGGTCGGCTCATTATCCAAATGCACTCCCGTTATTTTTACATTTATATGCGTAGGCCTAAAATATCCTTTAGGATGAATTAAGTATCTATTTAGGCGGTGCGCAAAAACAGTTAGGCGCTGCGCCTAAGCTGTGTAATAGCATAATAGGGAAAACCCTGCATTTAGCTAATAAGCATTCAGCCCACCTATTTCTGCTACCTGCCCACCCTAATATAGCAGGCTAGAACCTGACCTGGTGTTGAGCCTAAAGCAGCCTTTAGAAACTTCAACAGGTTTGTGGTGAACCGTGGGCTTCGTCTTAGAGCTACGCTTCCTTCGGACTAACAACAGAAGCTTGTTAACTACTAACAAAAACCCAGATATATTTAGTCTATAGTCATTGAAGACAAACAAAATCAACATTAAATTTGAGGAACCGTCTTCTTAAAATTGTTGCTGAATAATATTCAGTGTTGGATTTTGCCACATTTAATGGAATTGTAGATGTTAAATTGTACAAATAATCACACTGTCTGTGTTTCAGCTTTACCTCAAGATGTTCTGGAAGTGATTGTTTGTGAAGAGGAGCAGCAGGAGTGTAGCTCCAGTGTGGACCAACAGGAGCCAGAGCCCCCCCTACACATTAAAGAGGAACAGGAGGAACTGTGGAGCAGTCAGGAGGGAGAGCAGCTTCAAGGGCTGGAGGAGGCTGATATCACCAAGTTCCCATTCACTCCTGTCCCTGTGAAGAGTGAAGATGATGAAGAGGAAGCTCAGTCCTCACAGCTTCATCACAGACAAACTCAATGCATGGAAACAGAAGGTAATTGTGACGTTTTGAAGGAGAGCGTAGAACCTCCGTCAGGTTTAAGAAGTCATGTGACTGTGTGTTGATGTGATCACGCAGCAAACATTAACGCTTATAGACAAATAATCAGTGCAACTGTCTTCTGTTATCTGAGCCAGTGGAAGCATGTAGATGTTAAACAGAAGAGGCCCCAGAATGGAGCCTTGGGGAACTCCGCATTTCATATTTGTCCACTCAGATGTTTATCTATAGACACAAAGTAGTCTCTGTTCTTTACGTAGGATTCAAACCAGACTAGAAAATTAAATAAGAATAAGATAAGCCTCAGGTATATTTGTCAGTCTTTACAGCACATTAGAATGCAGAAACATGAAATACCAGGTTTTTTTACAACGTAAAGAGATTTGAAAAGAGACTCTGTACTGTTGATGCTGTCTCTCTGTGTCTGTGTTAACGTCTTTCTCTGTGTTTCCTGTTTCCTGCAGATGTTGAGCAGCTGTTGGTGGTTAAAGAAGAGGTTCCCCCTGAGCAGCAGGAGTGTAGCTCCAGTGTGGACCAGGAGGAGCCAGAGCCCCCCCCACACATTAAAGAGGAACAGGAGGAACTGTGGAGCAGTCAGGAGGGAGAGCAGCTTCAAGGGCTGGAGGAGGCTGATATCACCAAGTTCCCATTCACTCCTGTCCCTGTGAAGAGTGAAGATGATGAAGAGGAAGCTCAGTCCTCACAGCTTCATCAGAGACAAACTCAACACATGGAAACAGAAGCTGATGGAGAGGACTGTGGAGGACCAGAACCAGCCAGGAACTCACATCCACATCCACTTTTACAACAAGACACTAGAGACCAGACTGGAGACTCTTCTGAACCTGAGACTGATGACAGTGCTGATTTGAAGGAGACCAGAGAACCTCAGTCAGCTTTAAACTCTCTGAAACATGATTCAAGACGTAAGAAAACATTCAGCTGCTCGGAGTGTGGGAGAAGATTTGGCCGCAAGTACCATCTGAAGACACATATGAGAACTCATACAGGAGAGAAACCTTTTAGCTGCTCAGTTTGTAATACATCTTTTACACTGAGAGGAAATGTACGGTCACACATGAGAATCCACACAGGAGAAAAACCTTTTATCTGCTCTGAGTGTGGTAAAGCTTTCTCTGAATGTGGAAACCTGAAGACACACATGATAAGTCACACAGGAGAAAAACCTTTCAGCTGCTCAGTTTGTAAGAAATATTTTACACAGAGTGGACATTTACGGTCACACATGAGAAGTCACACAGGAGAGAAGCCTTTTAGCTGCTCAGTTTGTAAGAAATCTTTTACACGTAGTGGAATTTTACGGTCACACATGAGAAGTCACACAGCAGAGAAGCCTTTTAGCTGCTCAGTTTGTAATACATCTTTTACACAGAGTGGAAGTTTACGGTCACACATGGTAGTCCACACAGGAGAAAAACCTTTTATCTGCTCTGATTGTGGTAAAGCTTTCAACAAAAGTGGAACCCTGAAGAAACACATGATAACTCACACAGGAGAGAAGCCTTTTAGCTGCTCAGTCTGTAATACATCTTTTACACAGAGTGGAAGTTTACAGATACACATGAGAATCCACACAGGAGAGAAAAGATTCAGCTGCTCAGTTTGTATGAAATCTTTTTCACAGAGGGGACATTTACAAAAACACATAAGAACTCACACAGGAGAAAAACCTTTCAGCTGCTCAATTTGTGATAAAAGATTTGGCTACAAGACACATCTGAAGACACACATGAGAACTCACACAGGAGAAAAACCTTTCAGCTGCTCAGTTTGTACGAAATCTTTTACACACAGTGGAGATTTAAAGATGCACGTGAGAATCCACACAGGAGAAAAACCTTTCAGCTGCTCAGTCTGTAATACATCTTTTACACAGAGAGGAGGTTTACGGTCACACATGGTAGTCCACACAGGGGAGAAAAGATTCAGCTGCAGTGTTTGTAACAAAAGATTTGCCCGGCGTTCTCAGCTCAAAACACATAAATGTGTTGGTCAGATGGAAACAGAAGCTGATGGAGAGGACTGTGGAGGACCAGAACCAGCCAGGAACTCACATCCACTTTTACAACCAGAGACTGAAGACCAGACTGGAGACAAAAATCTTTATGTATCAACATCTAGATAGAAGACATTATATTGTGTGGTAGGAAAAAGTACACTCTTATTTTAAATATTTTATTAGATATTGTTTTGTCTTGTAATGTCTGTCATATAATCAAGAAATGAGACAAATGTAACCACCTGATATTTTATAGTGCCCACACATATATTCACTTCTTTCTAAGTAACGTATGTTTAGCAAGATTCACTATTAATCATGTATCAATATGGGAGTTTATTCAATACACATTGGGTTCATGTTTTAATTTTGTGTGTCATGTTTAAGCACAATTTAGGCCCAGCTGTCTCAGAGAGGAGACTTTTCTCTCTGAGTCAGGGAGACAGGAAGTGCAGGTTGAAAGCCAGAGGTGGAAAGTAACGAAATACATTTACTCACGTTACTGCATTGAGTAGTTTTGCTGTGTATTTTGTATTTTTCAAGTAGTTTTTAACATTGGTATTTTAAAATGTACTTGATTACATTTTGAGTGAAGGATTGTATTTCGCTACATTACAAATCCTATCCGTTACTGAGTAAAACAAAAAAAAACTTGGACTAACGAAAACCGAAAGGAAGAAAAAAAAAGTCACGCCCGGAACCACCATTCTTTTTTTTAACGTATGCAGCTTCTTCTTCTCTGGTTGCAAGTCGCAATTAAAAAGAAGTAGAAGAAGAACTGCAATGTGGTCGGACCATGGATGTATTAAGAGAACCCCTGTGTCGGCGAGTGGGAGACGTTAACATGGACGTGAATGAGCTGTTATCCATCATAAATGTCAACTTATGGGAAAGAAAGAAAGGTCGATGCAGAGTGGTTTTTCTGAGTTTTTAACCAAACATGGACTTCTAAGTATTTATTTACTGAAGTCAGAGGTAAAGCCGTGTGCTTAGTTTGCAGAGATCAGATCGCTGTGTTAAAGGATTATAATTTGAATCGCCACCACAATACTAAACACGCAGAGAAATACAACAACTTGACTGATGCAGAGCGGGCACGGACATCTGAAGCTTTGCTAGTTAAGCTGCAAACACAACAAGGCATCCAGGGATGCAGCAGTCAAGACCAGCTTTGTGATATCCCACAAAATCGCCAAAAACAGTGAGCCATTTTCTGAAGGGGGAGTTTATTAAAGAGTGTTTGGTGGACTCTGCTGCGCTAATATAGCCAGAGAAAAAAGAGACGTTTGAGAACGTGCTGCCTGACATAAATTTATATTGAGCAGCATTGAGTTGAGCCTATTCAGTTCAGTATTGGTCCGGCCCTCCACAACAGTCAGTTTCTCATGTGGCCCCTTGGGAAAATTAATTGCCCACCCCTGCCGTAGGACAACGTATGTAGGAGACTGGCTAAATTAATTCACATACATCTAGTAGGCTCATACGGGCTACTTAGGTGTGTAGAAGCTAGCTGCTAGTCTGGGCTGTGAACATTAGGGTCTAACCCATTTATGGAGTCAAAACATGTGATTTGGCTTTGATTTGCATTTGACTGTTGTTTATGTTTGTGAAGAAAAGAAGGATGGCCCTCAGAACTAACAATGTATGGTACTTTCACTTTCAATTGATTGTTTGAAAATGTTTTATGGGATGGTCTGAACTAAAATTGCACGTTATACCTTTCTAAGGGTCTTAAATGTCATGTGTGACATGTGTTATGTTGTTATAACGTGTATACATTTGTATAGATGTTTATACATTTGTATAGATTTTTCTTTAATTAAAAACAAAATAGTTTTGGATTTATGACCCCTTGTCCTATTTTTTTTTTTTTTAATGTAACTAAGTAACTTTTACTTAAAATACATTTTAAATGAACTACTTATTACTTTTACTGGAGTAATTTTTCAGATAGGTATTTTTACTTGTACTTGAGTAATATTTCATCAAAGTATCGGTACTTTTACTTGAGTACAATATTTTAGTACTTTCTCCACCTCTATACAAAGCTATCTTTAGTTTAAACAAGGGAGATGTGAGGGAGGTAGCATAGGGAAGTTATCCTAGCAAGGTGTTTCCTGTCAGGGAGAGGAGGAGTTTTCTCTTTGAAGCAAAGCTGAGATGGACATATTATGATCTGTATAAAACTCACTTGTGCATTGCTATGTTGCAAGGTAATATGACCAGTGACACCAACATGATTAAGGTCTTTTGACATGTATAGTGTCTCCTATGCCACTAATTAGGCCCTGGTAAAGCTAATAAAGTAAAGAAATATAATAGTTTGATATGACCGGTGTGGTCACCAGGACATGCTGAGTACCCTCCAGGATGAAATAAAGTGAAATCATTTGAAATACACCATCTGTTGACTAGCATGTACGTTAGTATTGTCTGTGTCACAAGGACCTAGGTGTACTTAAGAAAAGGTAGATATCAGCAGTCCAGGTCCATCTAAAGATGTAACCAACATGAGGTAACCGTGGGAGTGAATGTGTCCAACTGACACCGGCCAAAACGCTGTATAAGAAGAGAGTCATTATGAAACTTAGACTCAGTTGTCTATTCGACTGACTATCGCCGGTGGTCAGTTGATGTGTCTTTTGTTTGTTGAAATGTAACAAATAAATCTGCATGGAGTGAATATCAACAGTCTCTGGAGTCTTCATGGTGTCCTCACATAGAAATAAAATGGATAGAGTAGTAGAGCTGTCAATCTTCTATAATACCATTTAAATTTCATTTTTTTTTTTTTAATATTCAAATATTTAATGTTCATATGCAGCCTGTTAAATAATATGTACTACACTACTCAGGCTTATGCATTGTCAATGCCACTATAAGCATGTGGTTGTTGTTACACGTTCTGTCCACTAGAGGGACTTCCAACATCAGCCTGGCCTTGGGACCTGCACGCAACTTTGTTTACATTCATCATCACGAGCACACAGTGACAAACACAAATCAACAGAGAACTCTGTAATGAAACATTATCTAACAAGTGTAGTCACTTGCTTAGGGAAGCCAGGAGGAGACATAAAGAATTAGAGAGTTTTACAGAAATGAACTCAAAAAATGTATGGGACATGATGAAGGTAATTACTAATATGACACCAGCTCGAAAATGCATCAGTACTTCTGACGACCTGCAAAAAGCTAATGAACTAAATGACTTTTATCTGAGATTTGAATCTCGGGACTTCTCCTCGGAATGGAAGAATGTTTTACAGACAATTTCTGTCACAGACCAAGACGCAAGGCTAGTGATAGAACCCCAGGAGGTCAGATTGCTTTTTAAAAACGTATGTACTAAGAAGGCCACTGGGCCAGATGGAATATCTGCATTCCTGTTAAAGACATGCAGAGGAGCTTACACCAGCATGGTGCCCAATCTTTCAAAAATCAGTAGACTCACATGCCATACCCAGCTTGTGGAAGAAACCAGTAATTACACCTGTACCAAAAAAACCTTGCCCAAAGGTGAATAATGATTTCAGGCCTGTGGCATTGACATCCATTGTAATGAAATGTTTTGAGAGGATAATGGTCACATTTCTTAAGCAAGATACTGGTGTGTTTTTAGATCCTTTTCAGTTTGCTTATAGGCAGGGGCGTGGCACAGATGATGCTATTAACAGCATTTCACATCTGGTCAGTAAACACTTTGAGGACCCCATGGCCAATGCACGCATTTTGTTTGTTGATTTCAGTTTAGCTTTTAACACTCTGCAGCCTCACATGCTCATTCAGAAACTTTCTTTTATTCTCAACTGGTATTTTTCCTTTTTAACAAACCGTACTCAACAGGTCAGAGTGAATAATGCTCTTACGGAGCCCAGGCCAATCAGCACTTGTGCCCCACAGGGCTGTGTCAGTTCTCCAGTTCTCTTTACATTGTATACTAACGACTGCAGTAGACTCCACACTGACAATTATATCTTAAATTCTCAGATGATACAGCAATCCTCGGCCTTATGCACAAAGACAGAAGCCCAGCAGTGTATTATACGGATATTGAGGAATTTGTCCAGTGGTGCGACAACAACTATGTTGTGCTAAATGTGATCAAAACTGAGGAGATGGTGTTTGACCCAAAGGCTATAGGTGACACCAAGCCTGTAGTGATCAACAACTTACCCATTACTCAGGTTAGCTCTTACAAGTACCTTGGTGTACATATCGATAATGCACACATGCACACTGCAGGAAGAACCACGTGAACACTCTTTGTTCTAGACTTCAACAGAGGATGCATTTTCTACGAAGACTTAGAGTGTATGGAGTCCAGCAAAAAATTATGTTGTTGTTCTATCATGCAATATTAGAGAGTATTTTAAGATATGGCATCACAACCTGGTATGGTAACCTGACAGTACAGTCCAAATCACAGATTGTGTCACGGCTGGTGCGAAGGCAGGCAAGGTTGGGACCCAAATGCAGTTTAAAGAGCTTTATTCAAAGAAAAGCAAAACTTACTTGGAGCAATAATCCAATACATAAAGGAAATCCACGACAGGGAATGCAGAAACAAAACAGAACGCACAGCAGACGAGACGAGACGATCCGACAAGGGACAAGGGAAAACAGAGAGGCTAAATACACAAGGTAACGAGGGAACGAGAGGCAGGTGACACAACAGGTGGAACAAATCAAAAAAGGCGGGAAACAAACAAAGACAGGAAGAAAGCTAGACAAGACAAGGGAGACAAGACAGACTACAAAATAAAACAGGAAACAAGCACAATACAGAACAGAAACCGACTACAAAAATAATACACACCACAAAATACCAAAACCCTGACAGTACCCCCCCCCAAGGGACAGATCCCAGATGGCCCAAAAACAGAACAAAAAGACAACCCAGGGAGGGCGGAGGGGGACCGGAGGAGGGCCAAAGAGGTCAGCAAACAAGTCAAGTGGGGCTAGGGAATGGAGAGACCACTCGGGACAGGGAACAGGAAGGCCCCGGGACAGGGACAGAGAGGCCTCGGCAACAGGGAACAGAGAGGCCTCGGCAACAAGGAGCAGAGAGGCCTCGGCAACAAGGAGCAGAGAGGCCTCGGCAACAAGGAGCAGAGAGTCACTGGCAACAGGGGGCAGAGAGGCCTCGGCAACAGGGGGCAGAGAGGCCTCGGCAACAGGGGACTGGGAGCAGAATCGAAGGCAGAAACCTTCAGGCGGCCTGCGACGAAGGCAGAACCCTTCTGGCCACCGGCGACGAAGGCAGAATCTCTCTGGTGGCCGTACAGGATGTCGAGGGCACCGAGATGACTGGCGGCGAAGGCGAAGCCTCCCTGAAGGACGGCGACGAAGGCGAAACCCCTCTGGAGGGCGACAGCGAAAGCAGAATCCTTCTGGAGGCCGGCGGCAAAGGCGAAACCCCTCAGGAGGCCGTCTGCGGGGGCGAATCCCTTCTGAACACCGGCGGCGAAGGCGAAGCCTCTCTGAAGGACGGCGACGAAGGCGAAACCCCTCTGGAGGGCGACAGCGAAAGCCGAATCCTTCTGGAGGCCGTCTGCGAGGGCGAATTCCTTCTGAAGACCGGCGGCGAAGGCGAATCCCCTCTGGTGGCCAGACAGGCTCAGCAGATGAAGGGGCAGCTGGGCTGGAGACAGGCGACGGGTCAGCTGGGCTGGAGACAGGCGACGGGTCAGCTGGGCTGGAGACAGGCGACGGGTCAGCTGGGTCAGTGTCTGCCAACAAGGTAACAGGATCAGTAACAGACAACAAGACAACAGGGTCAGGAGTCGGCAACTCCGCCGACAGGGTAACTGGAGCATTACAACACACGGGGGAGCAGGAGTAGGCCTGCCCGCCGAGAGGACACGAGGGGCAGGAGTCAGCCTGATCGCCGACAGGACACGAGGGGCAGGAGTCGGCCTGACCGCCGACAGGACACGAGGGGCAGGAGTCGGCCTGACCGCCGACAGGACACGAGGGGCAGGAGTCGACTTGACCGCCACAGGCAAAGTCTCATGGGGGCAGAACAAAGGCAAAGTCACTAGGGAGGTCTCTGGGACTCCAGAGACCAACAAAGTCTCAGGGGCAGTCTCTTGGACGCCGGAGACCGGCAAGGCCTCTGGCTTGCCCGTAGACGTGGACTCTGGGAGAGCTGTCGACATGGACTCTGGAAGAGCTGTCGACGTAGACTCTGGGAGAGTGGTCATCGAAGACTCTGGACGACTGGAAGACTCTAGCAGAGCGGTCATCGAAGAGTCTGGACGACTGGAAGACTCTAGCAGAGCGGTCATCGGAGACTCTGGACGACTGGAAGACTCTAGCAGAGTGGTCATCGGAGACTCTGGACGACTGGAAGACTCTAGCAGAGCGGTCATCGTAGATTCTTGAAGAGCGGTCATCGACGACTCTTGAAGACTGCACGTCAGCGGCGGTTCTGGCCGGCTGCACGTCAGCGGAGGTTCTGGAAGGCTGCACGTCAGCAGCGGTTCTGGAAGGCTGCGCAGTGCTGGGAAACTGGGCAGCTTGGGGACACTAGGAAACTCGGAAACATTAGGAAACTCGGGAACTCTAGGAAACTCGGGAACACTAGGAAGCTCGGGAACACTAGGAAGGCTGCTAGCAAGCCTGGGATCTGGGAGAGTGCTAACTAGCCTGGACTCAGGAGGGCTGCTAGCTAGCTTGGGCTTAAGGGGGCTGCTAGCCAGCCGGGGCTCAAGAAGGCTGCTAGCTAGCCTGGATTCAGAAGAGCTGCCAACTAGCCTGGGCTCAGGAAGGCTACTAGCTAGCCGGGGCTCAGAGAGGCTGCTAGCTAGCCTTGTTTCAGGGGGGTTGCTAGCTAGCCTGAATTTAGGGGGCCTGCTAGCTAGCCTGGGCTCAGGAAGGCTACTAGCTAGCCGGGACTCAAGAAAGTTGCTAGTTAGCCTGGATTCAGGGGGTTTGCTAGCTAGCCTGGATTTAGGAAGGTTACTAGCTAGCCGGGGCTCAGGGAGGTTGCTAGCTAGCTTGAATTCAGGAGAGCTGCACGTCAGCCCGGAGTCAGGAGAGCTGCACGTCCACCCGGAATCAGGAGAGCTGCACGTCAACCCAGGGTCAGGAGAGCTGCACGCCAGCCCGGAGTCAGGAGAGCTGCACTTCCACCCGGAATCAGGAGAGCTGCATGTCAACCCAGGGTCAGGAGAGCTGCACGTCAACCCAGGGTCAGGAGGGTTGCACGTCAGCTCGGGAACAGAAGGGTTGCACGTCAGCTCGGAAACAGAAGAGTTGCACGTCAGCTCGGGAACAGAAACACAGGTCAACTCAGGCTCAGGAACACAGGTCAGCTCAGGAACATATGTCAGCTCAGGCTCAGGTACACAGGTCAGCTCAGGCTCAGGTACACAGGTCAGCTCAGGCACACAGGTCATCTCAGGCACACAGGTCAGCTCAGGCTCAGGAAGACAGGTCAGCTCAGGCTCTGGCTTGCTGGACAGCACGGGCTCGAGGCCGTTGGACAGCGAGGACTCTGAGCTGAAGAGAGGGTGAAGCAGGGCATGGCGTCGGGAACCATGTTGTCTTCTACCCCGTCTCCGGCCTCCACGGTTCCCAGGGAATATGGCTAGGCGAGTTCCCTCAAAGGATTGCTTGCAGTTGAGGGTGCCCGCAGAGTGGGTTGCCGTAGAGCCGATAGTAAAGCTTTCAGGGGAGCTGCTAGTAGGTGAACTGGACTGTTGTCTTTCAGCTTGAAGGCTGGCAGCTTTGGCCTCCTCAGTCTTTTTAACAGACATGGCAAAATATTGAAGCAAAGTCATATGAATTTCTGGCTCTCCTCCAGGTAGGGAGACAGGACTGGGCGAAGCGGGCAAAGCACGGGGTCAAAAACAGAGACCCTGTAGCCAGGATTCTAGCAGACCGAGGAGCAGGCAGGCTCGTCGGTGCTAGCTGGCTCGGAATCTGATGAGGCGCAGGTACTTGAGTGAGTGAAGCCTTTGTGGAGCTAACTGGCTTAGCTGAACACAATTTTTCAGTAAGCAGAGGAGCTGGAGCAAAAATGAAGCTGCTAATCCAGTTTGGAACAGAGTCCTTTAACCAAGGTTTTTCCGAAACTTTCACACGTGCTGCTGCCAAAATTGCCTCCTTTAAGCAATTACTGCTAGCTTCCTTCCACCTGGCTTTGAGCTCCACCAGGTCACACATAAGGTCACACAGTTCATCAGAAATCTCTGCTGGGTCCATTATTATGGTCGGATCGTACTGTCACGGCTGGTGCGAAGGCAGGCAAGGTTGGGACCCAAATGCAGTTTAAAGAGCTTTATTCAAAGAAAAGCAAAACTTACTTGGAGCAATAATCCAATACATAAAGGAAATCCACGACAGGGAATGCAGAAACAAACCAGAACGCACAGCAAACAAGACGAGACGATCCGACAAGGGAAAACAGAGAGGCTAAATACACAAGGTAACGAGGGAACGAGAGGCAGGTGACACAACAGGTGGAACAAATCAAAAAAGGCGGGAAACAAACAAAGACAGGAAGAAAGCTAGACAAGACAAGGGAGACAAGACAGACAGGAAAACAAGCACAATACAGAACAGAAACCGACTACAAAAATAATACACACCACAAAATACCAAAACCCTGACAGATTGCCCGTCAGGTACAGACAGCTATGAAGATTATGGGGGTCAAAAACCATCTGTCCCCCAGACAATTTATGAGCAGTCGGTTATCAGACAGGCACAAAAAATAGTTTCCGACCCGACTCACATACTTCATCCAGAATTTCAGCTTTTACCTTCTGGTAGAAGATTCAGGGTTCCTTGCAGGCTGAACCGATATAAACACTCATTTGTGCCTATGTCCATTAAGCTTCTTAACACTAACATGTAGGCTGGCTGGGTTGTGCTCTATGTTGTCGTGCGATAAGTAGTGTACCGCATGGGCTACGTGGAAATGTGTCATTTGTGCAATATGTGGGCTATTGGGGTGTCCTTTATGTCATTTGTGCGATACATAGCCTATTGGGTTGTGCAATATGTTAGTTGTGCAATACGTAGGCTATTTGGGGTTGTGCATCATGTCATTGTGCAATATGTTAGGCTATTGGGGATTGTGCAATAGGTTAGTTGCGCAATACGTAGGCTATTTGGTTGTGCTCTAGTTTTTCTGAGCATGCAGCTGGTAGTAGATGGCTAATGACTTCTGTGCTGTTGCTAGCCCATTGACGGAGCTCAAATCCTCCTGATGCAAGAAGCTGCTGTAGCTTGTTGACCAACTGTTGGGCCTCTTCATCTACGGGAACACTCTGTAAGCAGTTGTTCATGTAGAAGCACAGTTTGATTGAGAATGTGGAGAAACTGCAAGAGCCAGTAGGCAATCAAGGGTACAGTGTGGTTGTTGGTGAGCATCTCTGCCACAGGTAAGGGGGGTGCACCACGACCATGTCCAGCCAAGACAAGTGCATAATACAAAACACGCTTCTTCTGGTCTGGGAGCTTGGAAACCACACTCCCCGTGGCATCCAGGTACAGTTTTACTGGTTCCTTCCTCCTCATATGTGCAACCAAAATTCTTACCCCTGTCTCACAGTACATATGAGTGGCAAATGGGTCTGCTTGAAAATGCTGGATGTATCTAGGGAAATTAACAAAGTTTGTGTCACATTCTCTCATAATCTTCTGAGTCAGAAGCACCTCCAACACAACATTGTCATGAAGGGTTAGACTCTTCCTGACTTCACAAGAAATTGCATTTAAGATGCCTCTATTAAGACATCTAGTGAGGTTCCCAGCCCTTATCTCCTCTTGAGGGGTTTGGCTAAGGAGGTTGTAGTATGTGTTACTCAGCCCCCCTTTTATGTTTCGGGCAATTCTCCCTCTCCTTACATTTGACGCCTGTCTTCTCCTCGTGTGTTGTTTTAAGTGACATACGTTTCCACGGCGGCACACAGTCAGAAACACTTTCTTTTGTTTTAGTGAGGGCTTCTTTGTCATCCAGAAAGTATAAACTGTTTTGCATGAAGGAAATGTGCACACCGCTTTTGCATGGAAAAATGGAGAATTCCTTTTCCTGCTGTTTGCTGGTCTTATATGTTGGTACTTAAAGGCAAGGACACAGCAATGGTTTTGTTTGTTGAATTCCTCATACAACACATGTGTCCATGACTTTTTTAATTTGTTGGACCCTTTCTTTGGTCTAATTTTCTTCCAAGATTTCTGCTCCAAACAGATAAGAAATCTTCTTGGGACAGTGCCGACCCTTCTGATTTCCCTCTGTCTTTCCGGATGGACACTTTTTGAAATAAACTCAGAAGAGGACGGAGAGGCAAGATTGGAGGATGGTGAGGCAGACACAGAGGTAATATTGTGTTTGGGCTCAGGCAGATCTAATGCCTCATCCAGATTGTCCATTTCCGACATTCCCCTGGATGTTTGAACCACTGACTCAAAAGAATCCTCTACATTGTGTTCACTGACTTCAACCAGGTCCTGGTCTCCTAAGTGGCCTTGTATTTCTATTTCTGACTGACCAGACAAAGTCTTGGGCACAAACTCTTCAGAACAACTGTCATTCTGTTGTCCTCCATGTGTCGATACCTCTGTATTTTCTGTCTTTGCATCTTTGACAGTTGAATCTGGGCCTTTCATTTTTTTTATAATCACAGACTCTATTTCTGTGTGAATGTGAATAGGTCATGAAAATCTCCATAAAATTTGATTTGGTTGACAACTTTCTAGCTATGATTTGGTTGATTGATTGGTGAACAACTAATGTTCTATGATGGGAGGCTAGATCGGTGAAATATAGTGACGACTACCAACCACAAGAACCACAAGAGCGGGTGGCCTAGATCCAGGCAATTCCCTTAGACCACCAAGCTTCTACACAAGTTCCAATATTAGATACATTACAATAGTGACATACAAAGATTAAAGCAACACTGTAATTTTTCCCACTTCGGCCCCCCTACAGGTTGGAAGCGGAATTGTCAATTACATTACATTGTCCAGTTCACTCAAACTACAGATCTGGCGACCCAATCTGGCAAACTTGCATAATGTAATGTAATGGACTATTCCACTTCCAACCTGTTAGGCGACCAAAGCAGGGACAATTACAAAGTGATGCTTTAACCTCAAAGACACTGCTATGACAGTATCCAATAGAACTTCTTACCTTTAGTATGACCTTCTTTCTCCTCAAAATTGAGTTGCTGTTTAAGATGAAGTCTTGATAGGGCTCCAATTGCAGGTTCATGGTGTATGTTTGCAAAGTTTGTAATGAACCTATCCCTAGTTTTCTTCAGAGGTCCAAATTAAAGAGGAGGCCAGGAGATTTCAGATGCAAAAAACTGCATGTTTCTATCATTATCCGTTCCAAAGATCGATTTATTTGAATCTTTGTATTGAAATTCCCATGACTACTTGTTTTGAATTCTTTTATTTGATTGGTCCTTAAAAAGGAATACAAGCTTAAGAGCTCTAGCGACACCAACAGGCCAAAGATGGACATGCATTCATGTTTTTAACTTTTGACCCGTTCATCCAATTTTCACAAATGAGGTATCATTGGAATCCTTGGGCCAAGTCGAGTTCAACACACCATATGACGTCATTTTCCACCATGTTGGATTCTAAAAACTTCAAAAAGGCATCTCCTCTCTCAAATGTTGTCCAATCATCTCAATACTTGGCACAGATGATCTTCAGACCAGGCTGCACAAAAGTTATCACTTTTTGTCTTAGAATTCTAAACAGTTTGGCCATGACAGCCAATCAAACTTGACGGTGAAGCTGCAAAACAGGAAGTAATCCTCATTTCTCAGAAACCCATTAACCTATCATAACCAAACTGGGTAGATAGACTCAGGATATCATCCTGAGGGGACCCAAAACAATTGGTGATTTTTGACCTTTAGGGAGGGCAGCAATTAAGGAACATGTTTTTTAACTCTTATCTTTTCAAGAGTGGATTTAAAAAATATGTTCAATGTCTAGTGATACTGTAAGACCTCCCCATTTAGCTCCTAAACTATTTCTCATGACAATATCATAAGTGATTATATGTTGTATGTCAAATGTCAAGTCCATGAATACCTTGAGTGTGACATCTCAAGGACTGCAAATTTGGTATGAATGTTTGTGTGGACTCAAAGATCAAATGATTTGATGTGTGAGGTCAAAAGTCAAATTTCAAGGTCAAAACCATTTGAGTGCGATATCTCAAGAACACCTTGACACACATGCTTTAAATTTGGTATGAGTAAAAGTATGGATTGGAAGATGAAGTGATTCAATGCTTTTTCATAAATCTCCCCAACATCCAGCCAGGAACCTTCCATCCACTATTTCAATTCCTTGGCATTGCATTTCTAGTATTTTATGGATTTTTGGTGAATATTTTAATCTTTTAATTCCATCCTGTTTCACCATAATGCACGATAACAGCAAAAATGCACCTGTAGTACGTAGCACCCTGCCTTTGGCAACTACTACAGCAATCAGAATGAGAAAATGTACCTTTGTTGATTTTTGGTGAATATTTTAATCTTTTAATTGCATACTGTTTCACTGTAATGTGACATATGACAAAAATATGACGTGTAGTACGTAGCACCCTGCCTTTGGCAACTACTAAAGCAATCAGAATGAGAAAATGTACTTTTGTTGATTTTTGGTGAATATTTTAAACTTTTAATTCCATCCTGTTTCACTATAATGTGACATATGACAAAAATATGACCTAGCAGACCACCATTGGCTACTACTACAGTAATCAGAATTACAAAAGGTCTTTTTTATTGATTTTTAGTGATTTCTTTCCTGAAAGAATCCCATAAGTCTATATGTCACCAGCCTGAGCACTGTAATTTGTAGACGGTCCCTAACTCAGCCAACAGCCAGAACGTAGATTGAAGTGCTGTTTTCGCTCGTAAATCGGTAGCAACGAGAAATACCATTGTCATTTTTTTTGATACAGTGTCCTAAACTGTCCTCAACATACTACACTCGTAATGTAGTGGAATTTTATTGAAGAAACTGAATCGGGGGTAAGTCGAAAACGAATATCCGGCGAATATCAAACCTGCTGCTAACTTATACCCGCTGCTGCAGCCGCCTGCTCTTGTCAACTTTACAGGTGAGGCGCAGCTCATCTCGAACGAGCCTAATGTTCACCTTCAGACAAACAACAAAATCAGATGAAATTACACTGCAAGACCAAAACTTGTATCTTCTGTTTGACACATTAAAAGGAAAGAGAAACAAACTACCATCATCTTTAATTTGGTTCATTGTTTTCTCAGAGCTCTGAAAATGCATTTAAATATTTGTCTTTCTTCAAACGTGTATTTTAATTATATCTTCCTGTTTTTTTCTTCTTCAAATTAGCCTAAAACACTTCCGGACTTTTATTTTGAAGTTCAGCAACTAATCTGTCCCGGAAGCTGTAGTCTTCACTGCGGCTAACTTCACACTTTGAACGAGATGGCGTCTAGCAGAAAGGTGTGTTAGCAGAGTGTCTTAGTTGTGTAGAGAAAGAGGTAAAATGTGTAAAGTCCAGATGCTGAGAGCGTTGGTGGAGCAGCGACTAACTGCGGCTGCTGAAGAGATATTTGGGCTGTTTGAAAGAACGATAGCAGAGTACGAGGAGGAACTTTGTCGTTCAAAAGAGGAGAACGAGCGACAACGGGAGCTACTGGACGCTGTTTACAACCCTCAGCTTCGGCTACACAGAGCAGGTTTGGTCATTAAACCTTCAGTTGATCTTTCTCTCCTTCCTGTCATCTCTTCTCTCAGCAACCATATGACGATAGGACGTATGTAAATAAGCATTTATTCATAAGATCTATTGTAATCTTCGCTCTTGAACAGGCCTTCGCCAAACCCACCAGACTCCATGTAAATAATCACTACTTTTATCATCGTAAAACACACTGCATCCAAAGTGGACAGAAATACAATAAAACTATCAAAAGCCGTTTTGGTTCATCTTTCCACTGTTCCAACAATCACCACTCTGGTTTGGTTGAAATTAACCCTTAATTCACACATTTACATGTGGAAATATGCTGGTTCTATACACGCTAAAAGTCCTGATTATTTACATGGAGTCTGGTGGGTTTGGTGATGGTGATTTCAGGGCTGTTTTCTAGTGCTGCCACTAACGACTAATTTTGTAACGATTAATCTTTTGACTAATTTTTCGATTAGTCGACTAATCTTAACGACTAATTTAAATCAATTTAAAATCAAGTGAGAAAAAAAAAATCAAGTGTTTGTTATTTCGTCCATTTTATTTTGAACTCAACTGAAGGGCCAAAACATAAAATGTCACTTGTGCCATAAATAATATAAATAACTTAAATGTTACCAAATAAAAAAATGACATAAATGCAGATATAAATGTAATTAAAAAAATAAATAAATAATTATCGATTTTCAAATATTTCACCTGTCAATACAGAACAAAATATTCTGTAGCCTATGTTGCCGTCAATACTGCTGACGTTGTCTTTGCTGTAATCAAATCAGTATATGTTTAACATGAAGTATACTACTGCTTGAGTGTAGTAAATCAAGAAACATCCATGTGTACAGACAAGGCTAGCAGCAGCAGCGCCGCGTCAGACACCTTTCTGGTGTATAAAGACAAAAATCCACGCAGCTGACACACAACAAACACCACGCAGCCAGTGTGTAGCTGCTCACGTTTACACTTGCGTGCAAGACGGGGTTTAAAACATTACTGCCAAAGTCTAAGTAGCCTGTTTAACATCCAAAGACGGTCATTGTACTTGTACTTGTGTATTGTAGTTGATAAACAGTACAGACTTGCTCGCCGTTTCATTAATAATCCTATACTTACTTTCAGAAGCGGAGTCGGGACTTTTCCCGGTGAGCCGGTCTGATAATAGTTATACATTACAAGTTCTTAGCAACACCATCCATCAGCCTGGTGTGCCGCGGCCGCTGCCCGCTGGTCAAACTGTGCAGCCTCTGCTCAACTCCTACAGCGAAGTTACAGACCAGTCTTTTACCATCAAAGCAGTGAAGGTGGGGTGGAGGGGGAAGAAAAAGGAGAGCGGATTAACCAGCAGGGCGCACAGACTGGTGTGGAGGTGAATTACAGCGAGCTGTTTGAGACAGAATACCAAAAATAAATAGGCAGTCAATAGTAAAACGTCGACTAAAATAATTGCCGTCGACTTATTTTAATGGTCGATTACGTCGACTAAGCCTCAATACTGTAACCACTGAGGCTTTGTGTGTGTGTGTGTGTGTGTGTGTGTGTGTGTGTGTGTGTGTGTGTGTTTTTTATACTTTATATAACTTTAACACCAGGAGACTATAGCCCAATACCGAAACTAACTAGGTGCAAATCAACAACTGGATGTGCCAACATTTTCTTAAATTAAATGAAGAAAAAACTGAGGTGTTAGTTTTTGGAGCAAAGGACGAATGATTAAAAGTCAGCACTCAGCTTCAAGCGGCAATGTTGAAAACAACAGACAAAGCCAGAAATCTTGGTGTAGTCATGGACTCAGACCTGAATTTCAACAGCCACATTAAGACAGTTACTAAGTCAGCCTATTACCACCTTAAAAATATATCAAGGGTTAAAGGACTTATGTCTCAGCAGGACTTGGAAAAACTTGTCCATGCTTTTATCTTCAGTAGACTAGACTACTGTAACGGAGTCTTTACAGGTCTCCCTAAAAAATCAATCAGACAGCTGCAACTGATTCAGAACGCTGCTGCTCCAGTCCTCACTAAGACCAAGAAAGTGGATCACATCACTCCAGTACTGAAGTCTCTACACTGGCTTCCTGTGCCTCAAAGAATATACTTCAAAATACATCTGCTGGTATATAAATCCCTGAATGGCTTAGGGCCAAAATCTATTTCTGATCTGTTACTGCACTATGACCCACCCAGACCTCTGAGGTGGTCTGGGACAGGTCTGCTTGTTGTCCCCAGAGTCAGAACTAAACAGGGGGAAGCAGCGTTTAGTTTTTACGCTCCACATATCTGGAACAAACTTCCAGAAAACTGGAGGTCAGCCGCGACTCTCAGCTCTTTTAAATTAAGGCTGAAGACCTTTCTTTTTGATGTTGCCTATTCTTAATTTTTATATTGAACTGTTAATTCTATTCTTGTTTTTGATCTTGTATTATATTTGTATTCGGCAATGTTTTTATTTTTTTTAATTTCCTATTTTGCTCTTTGCTTTTTAATATTTTATGTAAAGCACTTTGAGTTGCCCTGTGCTGAAATGTGCTATATAAATAAAGTTGCCTTGCCGTGTGTGTGTGTGTGTGTGTGTGTGTGTGTGTGTGTGTGTGTGTGTGTGTGTGTGTGTGTGTGTGTGTCTCTCTCTGAGTGTCTCTGTGTGTTTGTCTATAACAAGAACAAATACAAGATGTATAAACATAATGACAATTCGAGTCATCTTAACCGGTACTTAGACGTAGTCATATTTTAAATCTCCAGTTAGCTTGTAGCACTGACTTCATGTAGGGCTCTATGGAGTCTTATAGCTTTTTAGAGTCTCATTTTCACACTGGCCACCGAGCTAAACAACTTTTCTGGGGGAAACCTGCAATCTCTAAGTTTTAGCTGACATTAACTTCTGTCTGTGTTTCAGCTTTGCCTCCAGACGACAAAAGCCAGATTGTTATTAAAGATGTGCAGCAGGAGTGTAGCTCCAGTGTGGACCAGCAGGAGCAAGAGCCCCCCCCACACATTAAAGAGGAACAGGAGAAACTGTGGAGCAGTCAGGAGGCAGAGCAGCCTCAAGGGCTTCCTGTGAAGAGTGAAGATGATGAAGAGGAAGGTAGGAACAACGTTAACAGGGGTTTTAGGGGAACTAAAGGGGGAAAAATCTGCAGAAGTCAAGGGCAGTCCACACAGCATTCCTGGATGGGAGAAAAACGTGCTCTGTTTTATTGACATTTCTTTAACCAATCACAATCGGCTTGGGCGGGGCTAAGCTCCAGACGGAGCCACGGTGCCTCTGCTTAATAGTCTCGGGAAGAAACTTGTTTTGGTGGAACACGTGTACGATGAAAAAAATACGTGTGTGTGTGTGTGTGTGTGTGTGTGTGTGTGTGTGTGTGTGTGTGTGTGTGCGCTGAGCCCCAGTTAGCGCTGCCACAGTTCTAATCGGGAAAATAGATAACTGCTTTGTTGGGACTGTGCATGATCTGGCCATGAAGAAAGACAGTTGTACGTTGCCATGGTAATCCACTGAGCGCAGGTGGGCCACAGAGCCATATGCAGGGTCTGAAATTAACACTCACCAGTCGCCAGATGCAGGTACATTTTCCATTTGGCGAGTAAATCTCAGAGGGCTATCCACCACATGGTGAGTAAATGTTTGTACCAAAATAGTTCTGTTGTTCAGCCTTCATTTTGGTAAAGCTGCAGCTAATTTCTTCTGTTCCTCTGTTGTCTACACGTCCGAGCTTCGCTGGGGCGGGCCGACACACAAACACTGGAGCACATACCAGACGCCAGCCACCACGTCACTTCTGTTAACTGTTAGACGGCGTTTACCTCAGGCTCATTAATTAGCTAGTAAGTGGTGATTTTTGGCAGCCAGCCTTCCAAAAGAAAGCACAAATATAGCCGCAAGCGGCAATTTGCGGGTTCAAACCCTTTCTCGGCCAACAGAAGGATGTAAATGGACTGAATTTCCATTTCCCTTTTCTAGTAATTTTACTCACATTCATACACTTTGAGATGGGACCTCAGGGCCTGGGATCGAACCGCAAATTTTGTGATTGTTATGCAAATGCTCTACCGCCTGAACTACAGCAGGATTAGGAAGCAGCACAATCGCCAAAAGTTAAAGCAGCGTTGAGCGGGTTTTTAGCTTCACAAAGATGATCAAAACCACTTCAGATGGTTTATTGCTCTATAGAAAAAGTGGTGAAACCAAGAACACACCTGTATCATCACTGCAAACGATGCAGGAAGTCCTGCGATTTCGCCCCCTTAATCAGATTTTAACCCAACTTGGTACGTACGTTCCAGTCGTGGTGTCAGATGTCTTCATCAGTTTTAGACAAGATTGCTGTGGCAGAACTTGAGTTATAGGCAATTCCCTGCTAGCCCTTTTAAGAAGTTCTTTGATTGATGGCGGCCATATTTTTTGACAAATCTCATTTATAGTAGAAATGTCTCAGTCCCAAAAAGCTGTATACACATTTTGGTCTTGATCGAATCGAAATTGACAAAGTTCTGTTCGTTTAGCTGTTCTTCACATTATGCAAATTAGCAAAAAAATCCATCATGGCAACATTTCTAGAGGCTTTTTTGTAGAGCACATTGAGCTACATATGTGTTAGAAATTTCAAGTAAGTCGGACTTAAGGTGTGAGTGGCGTGGCCTTTCAAAAATCATGTATTTAAGCCTTCATTATAGCGCCACCATGTGGCCGATTGGGCTCATATTTCTTGGGAACCTAATGCACATAATTTCCAATCATTGGAAGCTCACGGCATCAGGTAACTGGATCATCCCAATCTCTGGGCTTGTATAGGTCGTACTGACTCTCCAGAGTTCTATAGATGCTCCTCATTGTTGGTTGTTCATAGTTAAGGTGGTAATGCTTAAAGCCAAGGGTATCTGTTTCACAGTGCCAGTTCAGTCCAAGTGTTGACTCATGTATCTATGCTTTGTCATGCGACAGCCAAAGCTCTAGTTTTTCTGAGCATGCCTTTGGTGGTAGTTGGCAAATGACCTCTGTCCTGTTGCTAGCCCATTGACGGACATCAAATTCTCCTGACGCAAGAAGCTGCTGTAGCTTGTTGACCAACTGCTGGGCCTCTGCAACAGAGGGAACACTCTGTAAGCAGTTGTTCACGTAGAAGCACAGTTTGATTGAGAATCTTACATCCTGTCTAGCAGTGTTTCCCACACATAGACTAATTTGTGGCGGTGCGCCACACCGGCCGCCACATATTGCGTTTCGTTTTTTTTTAACGCTATTTGAAACATGCAGCGTATTCGTTCACCTGCATTTCCTTCCCCTGCTCTCCTCCATCTCTCGGTCACTCACGTCTCTCTCACATAGGCTACACATACACAGCGTCTGTCTCTATGAAAACGAGAGAAGACGGCTGGCGAAATTCACAAGTTCACGAAAGGTTGGTATCTCGTGAACACCTTTACACAATCGCACATTAAAAAATGCTATAAAAATATTTTATATTCTAAATACAATGTTGTCAGTGTGTTAATGTTGCAGTCCCGATTCGACTCTTAGCAAACAAGCGATTGTGCCCGCTTTAGAAAGTTAACTAGTAGCAAGTTTGCGGTAAAATGCAGTTGGGTTGTCGAGGACAAAAACACTATATGTAGCAGCTGTGAATCAAATATTTAATATTTTATTTATATTTATTATAAATAATGTTATGTCATTTTTTTACTCTAACACTGAATGTCTGCTGCTACAATCCAGATGAGTATTGAAAAGTATTTTCCGCGACTGAAAAAGGCCCGTGGTGAGAATGAGGACCAGCCTGAACCGGAGGTATCAGTCTGAAACAGAGCTCAACAGTCCGACCAGTGTACTTAGTTATATTTTTAATTTGTTTATGATATTTTCAGGCTTCAACCAGTGCTGTTCAAGCAGAAAGACAGGGTCAGGGAGAGAAAGAGATAGAGATAGATTTGTCGGGCATTGAAGAAAGAGTAGGAGATGAGGACAGCATCCAACAGCGTGTCCTAAGTTTTTGATACTTGATTGTTTGTTGATTGCAGGGGTTTGATACCTGCGGATAAGTATGGGTGGCGGGCTGATTCTGCAGGAGACTTTTGGCCATAATGACTAAAGGTCAGGGGTGTGAATTGAGGGGGAGTCCACAGATAGCTGTTGTCGGTGGGGGCTGACTTACTGAAGCTGCCAGCGTTTGCTCCTTCATAAGCTGTAATTACCACCATCATCTTATCCATCATGTTAAGCACCACAGTTTCTTCAGAGTAAACACTCTGGGCTTGAGGAGTCAAGGTGTATGTCGTTGGTAACCTTGACGGGCATCGCTATACAACGCTTTCATACTGTAGAGTCTGGCTCCTTCCTGTCTCTAGCCTGATGGCATAGTGATCAACGGTAGGGACACTGCCTGTCTGAACATGCTGTGTGGAAGAAAGAGGTAATACCTGTAGGGGAGAGTTTAGCTCTGCAAGCTTAGATAAGCAATAGTCTCTCCCTGGCCAACGTGGCATCGTAAAAAGGTTGCAGGGAGAAGTCCACACTGTGTGGCAAATGAGCATACAGCAGCTCATACAGGCTGTTGCTCAACAATAGGGTGTGTATTAGGTGTCCTAGTCTTGTCAGGGGTAAAGGCCTTTTCATCTAAGGTATAATCCCATCCTGTTTCTTATACTGCACTGTAACTTTTATTCTCGTATTTTAGAGGTGGTCCTCTTCTAGATTTGTCGCATACTGTGCTGTGTGCAGATAACCTGGAGTTGTAATGGCTTGCCTGTGGCCGACAAAACTCATTTCATAGTCTCTAAGGTAGAGGATGTTGTAACTGCCACTTTGGATGTGTTGATTCTAGTAAGGCCCCACTGTATGTGAAACTAGGCTTCATCCTGAGATCTGAGGAAAACTTCACTTCCGGCTCGAAGGACCAATTATTGAATAGGTATTCACTTAGGACTGTATAGGTGATGGTTACATATAGGGATGTACTGCTTGGGGAAAGAAATAACACTGATTGCTCCATTAAGTTGCAATAAAAACAGACATCCATGTCATTTACATAGGAGAATGTCAACATTGTCCAAATACAACAGTCTTACTAGAAATATAAAGGTACAGCTAAATTAGCATTAGGAAGCCACATGGTGATTAGATTAGCTCTAAATCAACAAAAGTCTCACCAAAACACAGTGAAAGACTTAAATAATGTCCAGATCAGACAAAAATGACCAGTTTTACTCACAGTTCATCAGAGACACACACAACTTGAACTATTTGAATGCAGTAAAGTCCACTTCACACTCTGTTATTCTGACAAGTCTCTTGTTATGCCTCTTAATGTGGTTATATGTAACTTTCAGTTTGTGTTGATTCTAGCGGCCACTTTGGACACAAGTGATAGTGTTGTTACCACATCTGCTGTCATAACGTCATTTTCTTTACGGTGCTTTATTGCCCACTGTAGTACTGAGTTAGCGTTACCAGGAAGTCATATAGTCACGATGAATGTTTTGCTCAGACAGTAGTTGTTCTTCATATAATTTCCTTCTTTTCTGTGATGGTCCAGCCCCAGTTTCAACCATAACTACAGTAGATAACTTCTAAATATAACATTAAAATACAACTACGCCTTGCCCATCAAAATAAATCTTCTGCTACCTTTCACCTGGCTGGATATTCTAACACAGGCTTTTCTGGTGTTACAAAAAACTGTGACCCTTCAGAATGTGTTACTGTTCCGCCGTCTACCTGCCATAAATCATTCTGTGACTACGCGGGAAGAATTTAACCTGAGCAACGGCACTAATAAAAACTACCTATAGATCGCGTTCTTTTCACTGTTAGTCTTGTTTGCTGTTACAGCTCATTTAAGATCATAATATGAAAAATGATAGAAACACTAAAAAGTTACATATAGTCACTTTAATTACCGACTGCGCCAGTTTGTGCTCAACAGCGCAGTTGCATTATTTCACCACAAGAGGGCCCTAATATATCAGTCAACAGCCTTTCCAACAGTTTTCCAAGGCTGAAAAGGAAGACTAGTAGTGTAGATGTAACCTAAGTAACTGACTGAACAATGTTAGAATATATTTTGTTAAAGTGTTAAGAAAAGGTTTTAGAGTTCATGGTGCTGACCTCAGTGCCTCTGTTTCCCTGGGTTATGAGAGACCATCTAGTTTTACAGTGATTAGACATTATAAAGGAAGGGTGAGAAAGGTCCTCTCTGATCAGGGGAGGGAACGAGGCAAACAATGGTCAGCACTATGCAAGCGCGGGAATTGTGACACTGTATGGAAATGACCTGGCTCTCATGAAAACTCCTTAAAGTTTGCTGGAGATTAAAATACAGGTGTTCAAAATCCAACAATAGCGGCTGGCTTCTTCTGAGCTGAGAATTGGAAGTTAAGGTCATGTTTTTATACAGTGTTACAAATTAGTCAGGAGCCGGCTGGAGCCAGAAGATCTGGACCAGATCCAAACTGATGAGGGCACCACCAGGGATGGGACAGAAATGGATAAATAGACAGTATCTTAACTTAGCAGGGGCGGATGCTAGGGGAAACTCTGTCAGTTTGTTAGGTGATAGAGACTCTGCCTTTGTGTATCAGATCCATGTACATGTACTGGTATTCTGCAATATCTTTCACTAAATTTGTTATTAATTTTAACTGGACGAATCCTGGTCTTGATTTGATTCCTGAGTTTTATTTCTCTGATCTACCAGTAAATGAACACAAATAGTGACCAAAGAATTGGAGTCAGGTTAAGTTTGGCCTTTTTAGGGCCAGACCGGTCAAATTGGTCACATTTTAGATCAAAATCCTTCAACAACCAGTACTTTTTTTTTTTTTTTTTTTTATATAACCATCACAATCCAGGTGATAAGATACGTTCCACAACATTTCTCTGTATGTGTTTCCTGCAGTTGTTGCGCAGCTGTTGGTGGTTAAAGAAGAGGTTCCCCCTGAGCAGCAGGAGTGTAGCTCCAGTGTGGACCAGCAGGAGCCAGAGCCCCCCCCACACATTAAAGAGAAACAGGAGGAACTGTGGAGCAGTCAGGAGGGAGAGCAGCTTCAAGGGCTGGAGGAGGCTGATATCACCAAGTTCCCATTCACTCCTGTCCCTGTGAAGAGTGAAGATGATGAAGAGGAAGCTCAGTCCTCACAGCTTCATCAGAGACAAACTCAACACATGGAAACAGAAGCTGATGAAGGACCAGAACCAGCCAGAAACTCACATCCACTTTTACAACCAGAGACTGAAGACCAGACTGGAGACTCTTCTGATCCTGAGACTGGTGACAGTGCTGATTGGAAGGAGACCAGAGAACCTCAGTCAGCTTTAAACTCTCTGAAACATGATTCAAGACGTAAGAAAAAATTCAGCTGCTCTGAGTGTGGGAAAAGATTTGGCTTCAAGACACATCTGAAGACACATATGAGAATCCACACAGGAGAAAAACCTTTCAGCTGCTCAATTTGTAAGAAATATTTTACACATAGTGGACATTTACAAAACCACATGAGAGTCCACATAGGAGAAAAATCTTTTAGCTGCTCAGTCTGTAAGAAATGTTTTACACACAGTGGAGCTTTAAAGATGCACATGAGAATCCACACAGGAGAGAAACCTTTCAGCTGCTCATTTTGTAATACATCTTTTACACAGAGAGGAAGTTTACAGAAACACATGAGAACTCACACAGGAGAGAAACCTTTCAGCTGCTCTGAGTGTGGTAGAGCTTTCACTGTAAGTGGAAACCTGAAGAACCACATGATGACTCATTCTGGAGAAAAACCTTTCAGCTGCTCAGTCTGTAAGAAAACTTTTACACAGAGAGGAGGTTTATGGTCACACATGGCGGTCCACACAGGAGAGAAAAGATTCAGCTGCAGTGTTTGTAACAAAAGATTTGTCTGGCGTCCTGATGTCAAAAAACATAAATGTGTTGGTCAGATGGAAACAGAAGCTGATGGAGAGGACTGTGGAGGACCAGAACCAGCCAGGAACTCACATCCACATCCTCTTTTACAACCAGAGACTGAAGACCAGACTGGAGACTCTTCTGATCCTGAGACTGGTGACATGGAATAACATTTGTGCCTTTAAGTCCAAGCAAAACTTTTCAAGTATCAAACAAAGATCTTTATGTATCAACATCTAGATAGAAGACATTATATTGTGTGGTAGGAAAAAGTACACTCTTGTTTTAAATATTTTATTAGATATTGTTTTGTCTTGTAATGTCGCTGCGACGTGTAATTAAATTTTTCAAGAGGTGCCCGTCAGGCTACGGCGTAGACGCAGGGAGGTCTGCGGGGGTACGCCGTCGATTCAACGCAGAAGCATAAAACGGCCTTCAGTAACGTATGTTTGTTTCCTGAGTTTTCTCTTTGAAGCAAAGCTGAGATGGACATATTATGATCTGTATAAAACTATAAAAACTCACTTGTGCATTGCTATGTTCCAAGGTAATATGATCACTAGTGTCTCCTATTCCACTACTTAGACCATAGTAAAGCTAATAAAGTAAAGAAATATAATCCTTTGATATTGCACAAAACCAAGATAAGGGATTAAGCTGGCATATTCAAGTTATCCTGGATGAATGTAGCTTTGACTTGGTTGCACAAAAGCAGGTTGAATTAAACCCAGCCAAGTAACCATGGAGATGTATTTTTTGCAGTGAGCAGGCTAACAGCCAGGCTAAGATTAATTCCAGAGTCTTATGTGTTAAATCAGTTGTCACTCTGATCTGAAATAAACGTGTTTAACATTTATATCACTGTCTTTTGAATGTGTTCTGCTTTATTTTTATTAACATGCATTACTTGTCACTATTAGTGTCACAAGTTTGGATTTAAATCCTACTATTTCATTGGTTTAGATGGTTAGAAATGGCTGCACTGGCATTGGAGATTGTGTTTATTATTTTAGGTTTATTTAGTAATTTATTTGAACATGTAAAAAAAAATATATATATATATACACACATACATACACACATACATACACACACACATACATACATACATACATATAAAATTAAAATAACAGATAAATAAGGACATGTACTTCTCAGCACAATCTACCAAAATTATTATAAGTAATTCAAATAAGAAATTCCCATGTTTAAAAATGGGAAGTGGGACAATGCAGCTATTTTCCCAGATGACATTAATGGCAGAGTGGTCAGAGACCAATACATTAATTATTTCAGATGACTGATTTCATTTTATTGTTGCTTGTCCTTCTCTAATAAAGGATAGTTTGTGTTGCTCCTTAATATGTAGGACTAATGTTTTTTTTATTATGTATTAGTAGCTTACTTTGGTTTCATAACCTCAATTTTAGTTTCACATCACTGGACCAATAACTTGGCCTATATAGTGTAGTGTAGTGTACATTCATCATACAGGGAACGCCACAATGCTTCTCAATCTTTTTATTTTGCTGCTGTCACTTGTCAGCTTGGAGCTTGGGAGAGAGAAAAAAAACATGATTAATACATTGTTTTAAAGATATGCTTACAGTGTGTATTGAAGTCACTTACTTCTTTTTGTAGTTTCTGTATCTCCCAATCCAGTTTCCTCATTGTTTTTTTCTAAACAGTAAGGGAGAGTTAGAAAATAATATATCTTATTGACAAGTTGTCTGTTTAACTTCAGACAGTGAGCTGGATTACTCTTATGCCAAAGTAAAGTATATTTGTAATTTATTTTCACCATATGACCTGTCAGGTATCATACTATAGAAACTATTTTAATTCAATAGCTGTTAATTTATTTGATCTGCTGCACTTTGGATCAATAGACTGAGATTAAAAATGATGTCTAATGGATGTTTGTTAGGTTTAAGTGATGCTTTTGACTTAAGCTGCAGATCATCTTGCCTTTTGCTGTCTCACAGAACGGTCTCATAACGTGAGAATGAAATGCTTTCCTTCAGAATGAGATTTTCATCCTTTGACACCTGTTGTGTACTTTTCAAAGAATGAGTGCTCAAGGTCCTTGTTTTACTAAATTAATATTACATTTACAGATTGGATGCTCTATATGTAATAAGTATTTATAAAATGAAATGTCCAAATTTAGCATCCACGGTCCACGTAAAGTCTAAAAATACTGTTAGACAGGCTCTGTATTCTGCAGACCACTCTACCTCTGTCTCCTCTCCCCTCCATGAAGTACAGCTGAGCTGATGGTGAACAAACTATATCCCAACATAGGGCCTACTGCACAACCAACTCCAAAAACCAGCAATGATAAAAGTAGGCCTATCTAAATATCTGTGTGAATGCGTGCATATAAACTAAAGTGTCACAAAGTAACAGACTGTAAAATCTTTCTTTTCTGACAGTATGTGACAAATTCTAAAAAGTTACAGACTATTCATTTCTTTATAATAGGCATACATAAATCACAATCATACGGCTGCAGGAAAAAGATACAGATGTAAGACACCATGTTTCTACCTTATGATGATTTCGATACACCAAACATAGATTTGCGCTCTCTGTCACTTTTTCTGGACGTTTTCCTCAGGGGCTCAGTGGAGAAACACACTGTTTTGGGAGAATAACTGATGTTGCATCTCCATACTGTATGAGCGCATAGGGAGCGCAGCTTCTCTGGCATTTGCGGATCAATCAATGGATTGAGTTACTATTCCATCATTTCCTTAATGAAATAATTTGTTCATGTATTCATTCTGTTACTGACATTTTAACTAGATATCTGATTCTAGCAGCGTTACAGCTGTAACATTATTTATTTAAATGTTGTTCAAGTGTAAGGTTTTTTAATGTGTTACCTCTCCTTCCTTTGCCCTCCTTCTGTTTGGTGTGTAAAGTATAAATCATCAGCCCATTCTGTGTTACATCTTCTTAGCCAACTTCATTCCAACCACTAGTGTTACACTTATTTCTGGAATTCATGGTCAATAAACCTCATTAAAGGGATACTACACCGATTTAGCATTAAGCTTTGTATCAGTAGAAACCCGGTAGTATTTTTGAAAGACTGTGCTTCCCTCCCTCAATTCCCCCTGAGACCAGAGATCTCTGTATTGTGGGTCTGGAAAAATGCCTCAGATGACGCAAAACGACGATTTTTGCGTCATCGGAGGCATTTTTGCCCAGAGGCAATGGACTACAGCCAGTAGTCGACACAGCTTCGCCCGCCGGCTATCGAGACCAGCGGTGTTGCTCGAAGCCTCTGGCCGGTAAAGGGACATCAGCGGGGACGATGAACGAATGTGTCGGTCAGTGGAAAGCTAACGTTAACTGGCCACCTATTCCATCAATCCTGCTTGCAAGTGTCCGCTCATTAGACAACAAACTGGACTACATCCAACTTCAATGAAACTCCCAACGCGAGTTCAGAGACTGCTGTGTTTTTGTTGTTGTGGAAACATGGCTGAACAACAGTGTACCGGACTATCTAGCTACCAGGCCTGCTGCTCTGTCGCCGGGTAAGACTAGACGAGGTGTGCTGTGTTAACACGGACTGCCTGTTGTAGAAATGGGGTGCTTGTATCCAACTAACTGCTAACTGCTGGTGGAGTTTGTGACTGTTAAATGCCGACTATTCTACATCCCATGCAAATCTACGGCTGTGCTTATACTCTGTGTTTATACCACAGCCCACCAAGCGCTAATGCTAGTATGTGTTAGCTGAACTTTACGGAACCTATAATGTGTGTGCACTAAATGTAGCCTGTTTCGTATGTCGTTTTCATATAAGGTCGTTTTTATATATTTTAAATGGGTAACACCACTTGAGCCACGGTGAAACGTTGTTTCGTGTATATGGTTGAAATGACAATAAAACACACTTGTTGAGTTGATCGCCTCACTGTCTGTCTGTCTGTCTGTTTCGGTAGGCGTAGCTTGGGAGTAGACGCTAAAGCAGCGAAGCAAGTACATTCTGGGATTTGGTGTCTTTCATCCACATGAGCCCAAAACACATTTTCTCGCTTTTCTCGGCCTAGAAGGCACCAATTTTTAAAATTGTTTCACATTTCTACTACATAAGTGACCCACTTTAAAGATATATTAAAGCAGCCATATTATGCTCATTTTCAGGTTCATAATTGTATTTTAAGGTTGTACCAGAATAGGTTTACATGGTTTCATTTTCTAAAAACACCATATTTTTGTTGTACTGCAGTGCTCTCTCTCACTGCTGCAGATCCTCTTTTCAGCTGGTCTCTGTTTTAGCTACAGAGTGAGACCTCTTTTCTTCTTCTTCTTCTGTACTATCTTTGATTGCACTGCACATGCCCAGTAGCTCAGATGTAGATCATGTCAGCTAGCTAGCTCCATAGACAGTAAAAGAAAGGCTGTTTCTACAACTTCAGTCAGTTACAAGGCAGGATTAGCTGGGAGACTTCTAAATGAGGGCGCACATGGAAGTAGTTCTTTTGTAGATTATGGTGAACCTGTGTGTGTTGTAGCAGTGCTTTGCTATTGAGAACGAGGTAGCATGCTAGCGTTAGCATGCTAGCGTTAGCATGGTTGCGGTTAGCCTGCTCGTGCCGATTTTGACCAGCTCACCCAGAGACTGAAGGCAGGACACATTCAGAAACCGTATCTCACTCTAAACAGCATGGATGGATTTTTTTCAAAGTTTGTATGTGTGTGGAAGCACCAGAGACACAAAAGAACACCCCAAATCCCAGAAAAAGTGATTTTTTTCATAATATGGGCACTTTAATATTTCCAATGGTGAAATACCCCTTTAATATTAACTTATACCTACTTTCTGAGTTAAAAAAAACCACAAATTATGAATTATTTTGACTAACAATTAAAATCAGAGGATGTGGAGTGGATCACAGACTGGTATATGTCAACGTTTAGTCAGGAAACTGTTTCTTTTCAAATGCTATAAAGTTGAATAAAACCTCCACAATTCAATGAGAGTAATGATCCAATCCTGTATTTTACTTGCAAAAAGCATTGTATGGAACCATCCATGTTATTTTTGAGGCCATTTGGTTTTAAGTAATCTATATTTCTGATACAGAAACTTTGAAAACGGGTCAAATTTGACCCGAGGACAACAGGAGGGTTAAGAGGAAGTTACAGTAAACCATAGAGCTTTTATTGTGAAGGGGAAAGCGGAAGTGGATAAAGTGTAGTATTGACTGTGTTGTGGGTGAATAAAGTGAGCCGTGCAGTGCCGTCTCTGTTCCATTGGACGCCCGTGTTTCTTTATTTTATAGTCAGACCTGAGTCTAGGCAACAGAAGAAACCCTCGGTTACATTAGTAAACAAACATCTGCCCGGAAGTTGTTGGTACGACCCGGAATAGCGTCCGTCCCCGGAACTAACGTTAACTGTTTGTGTGTCACATCGTGGTGAGGACGGCGGAGTAAAAGGCGCCAGTGTTTAGTTTCTTAAGAAGAAAGAAAGGTCCCAAACTGCTGGATGTGGTTTTAAAAGCTGGAACAAAGCTACACAGAGCAGGTTGGTTTTCTCTTTTAATGTCGCAGGGAGTCGGTGCTAAAGCTAAGGTTAGCCGCTAGCAGCTAGCTCCTGCTAAGCTAACGTGTTGTTGTATTTCCTGCGCGCTGCTCTGTGGACTTCCACGGCAATCACAAAGAAGAAAGTTTGGAAGTTTTTCAAGGATATTGAAAATGAGCCACGGTCGTAAATGCAGTGTCCCAGGCTGTACAGGGAACGGTGGCACTTGTCATAGTCTCCCCAAGGAAGCAGACAGCCGACGGGCATGGCTGGTGTTTCTCTATAAGAAGATCCCTGTGAAGTTCGACACTAAATTATACATTTGCTCGAACCATTTCACCGAAGACAGCTTTGAAAACCTTGGACAGTTTAGAGCAGGATATGCTAAGCTGCTGTTGCTGAAAAAAGGGACTGTTCCGACCGTGTGGTCGTCACAACAGCAAGCTGTAAGTATGATTCTGTCGCTAGCAGCTATTAGCAATGCTAAGGTTTAGTGATAATGGGGTTAACGTTATTTCATTTTCCTGACTGTGTTTCATGCGAATAAATAACCTGTGTTGTCATGTAAAGCTACAATTCACGATGCATGTTTGTCCAGATCTTTTTCAGGTTTATTCCAGCAAGACAGCTAATTGAAGCTGAGTAGTAGTACGGGAATTAACTGGAATTAACGGGAATAAACTGGATATTTTTAATATTGCTTTCCATGGAAAGTTTAGCTGGGGAATTTTGGAAACATTCCAATTTGGAAACTTTCATGGGAATTAATGGAAATTATGTGAATTTGGATGGGATGAAGTCCTTGGGCTCAAAAAAGTCCTGTCTCTTCAATCTGTTTTCAATCATCTTCAGTCTGCTGTAGAATGTTGTAATCTAGAACTGATCTGTGCAGTGGGTGTGGCCTCAGTAGCCCAAACCATTGACCTTTAGCTTAACATATGAAGGTAGCTAGCATGCTGCCTTTGATTTACTATGGCTATATGCGTGCCAAGTTAACCATCAGCGCTGTCTATTGTTTCCAGCCTATCAAGAACAAGTGGGCAATACAATTCACACGCATAGATTAATAGCAATGAGTTATGTTAGTTTATTCCCATTTATTCCCGTTAATTCCCATGGGAAGTTTCCAACTTTGAAAATTCCCGGAATTTTGCAACCCTAGAGAGGACAGATAAGCTTGCGCTTACTCTCAATTTGGCACCGTTTGATTTTACGTGAACCAATACTCAGTAGTACCAACGTGATTCGGTCGGTACTGGTAAAAGTACAGGGTTCGGTACCCAACCCTATACATATGTGGTCAAAATGAATTTTGATACAGAATAGAAAAAGGTTAATGGATACCTGTTGTATGTGTGTCTCTCTTTCTACACAGAGCAGTGAGGTGGGGGGAAGCTCATACATGGAGAAGGAGGGTCTTATAAGAACTTTGGACCTCCTTCATGGAAGTGGTGTGAAGTTGGACTGTATTATCACCGATCATCACCCTCAGATCCAAAAGTTCCTGAGAGAACGTAAAATCACCCACTCCTACGATGTATGGCATGTAGCCAAAGGTAATGTGACCTTTTATTTATATATTGTTAAATACGTTGTAAAGACGTTGATTTCTGGACACATTTGTGAAGTGGGCGACTGGTTGCTCCTCTACATCAGATTCTTCCTCTGATTCAGGCTCAAACGTATACGGTTCAACACTTTTTTTTAACCTTTATTGAACCAGGTTAGTCTCATTGAGATATAAAATCTCTTTTTTAAGAGAGACCAGACCAAGATAGCAGAACAAATAACATTTTTTACAGTTACATGTAAAACAATTTACAATCACAAAACACAGAAGAGGCAAAGAGAACGCAAGTGCATTTCAATTAAATAAAAGTGCCATTAATTAAAACATTTGCACACAACCTTTAAAATCATTTAAGGAAATTAGACACTGTAGTTTGAGTATTTTCTGTATTCATGGTCAATAAACCTAATTTAAATGACATTGTACATAATGTTTGAGTTAAATAGGCAGAAATTATTAATTATTTTCACTAATAGTTAAGATCAAAGGATGTTGAGTGAATCACAGACTGGTTTATGTCAAAGTTTAGTCTGTTTTATATCAAACAGTATCATATCAGTTTGATATGAACATTTTTACACCGGCCCAAACCTAGCATGAAACTGAGCAGAGCCTCTACTTCTCTAAATGGTGCAGCAAGTTATCTTACCTTCCAGCTCAGAGATTTTCTCAGACTGACCGGCACAGCTTTTACAGCTGGAGCACAGTGGAGGCACGAGGTTTTCTAAGGGTATCATTAAGATTTATATTAATAAATGTCTGTCTGTTTCTCAGATATACCTCCAGACGTTCTGGAAGTGATTATTGGTGAAGAGGAGCAGCAGGAGTTGGTGGTTAAAGAAGAGGTTCCCCCTGAGCAGCAGGAGTGTAGCTCCAGTGTGGACCAGCAGGAGCCAGAGCCCCCCCCACACATTAAAGAGGAACAGGAGGAACTGTGGAGCAGTCAGGAGGGAGAGCAGCTTCAAGGGCTGGAGGAGGCTGATATCACCAAGTTCCCATTCACTCCTGTCCCTGTGAAGAGTGAAGATGATGAAGAGGAAGGTAGGAACAACGTTAACAGGGTTTTTAGGGGAAATAAAGGGGGGGAAATCTATAGAAGTCAAGAGCAAAAAAGTTCAAGAGAACCCGGTTTATTTTATTTTAGGAGTAGGGTTCCTTTCATACTAGTTTCGCATGTCCAGACCTTCCTCCACAGCGCTGCTGAGGAAGGTCTGGCTAGTCCACACAGCAGTACTGGATGGGAGAAAAACGTGCTCTGGTTTATTGGCATTTCTTTAAACCAATCACAATCATCTTGGGAGGTGCTAGGCGCCAGATGGAGCCGCGGTGCTTCTGCTAAATATTCTCAGGAAGGAACTTGTTTTGGTGGAAAAATACATCTGTGTGTGTGTGTGCGCGCGTGTGTCTGTGTGTGAGTGTCTCTGTCTGTGTGTGTGTGTGTGTGTGTGCGCTGAGCCCCAGTTAGCGCAGCGACAGTTCTAATCGGGAAAATAGATAACTTCTTTGTCGGGACTATGCACGATGTGGCCATGAGGAAAGACAGTTGTACGTTGCCATGGTAATCCACTGAGCGCAGGTGGGCCACAGAGCCATATGCAGGGTCTGAAATTAACACTCACCAGTCGCCAAATGTGGGTACATTTTCCATTTGGCGAGTAAATCTCAGACGGCTATCCACCACATGGTGAGTAAATGTTTGTACCAAAATAGTTCTGTTGTTCAGCCTTCATTTTGGTAAAGCTGCAGCTAATTTCTTCTGTTCCTCTGTTGTCTACACGTCCGAGCTTCGCTGAGGCGGGCCGACACACAAACACTGGAGCACATACCAGACGCCAGCCACCACGTCACTTCTGTTAACTGTTAGACGGCGTTTACCTCAGGCTCATTAATTAGCTAGTAAGTGGCGATTTTTGGCAGCCAGCCTTCCAAAAGAAAGCACAAAGTATATGTAATTGGCCTGCATTTCCATTTCCCTTTTCTAGTAATTTGTGTATTTAAGCCTTCATTGTAGTGATTACACATAATTTCCCATCATTGGGCCACATTTCGTGTTTCTAGCTCATTCCAGCTCACAGCAGCAGGTAACTGTGAATCATCCCAATCTCTGGGCTTGTCCTGAGTAGGTCTGACTCTCCAGAGTTCTATAGATGCTCCTCATTGTTGGTTGTTCATAGTTAAGGCGGCAATGCTTAAAGCCAAGGGTATCTGTTTCACAGTGCCAGTTCAGTCCAAGTGTTGAGCAGGTGTAAACCAGTCGCAAGCGGGTTTCCTCAAATATGTCTCCTGGTGAAATGGCAGCAGTAATCCAAGCAAGACAAAGAAATAGGCCAAGGATACGAGCTGAAAGGATTTTTGCCACAAGGATCCCACTTTTTAAGTTGAGTGAACACAAAATCATTAAGCGTTACAGATTAAGCAGCCATGCAATATTACAGTTACTGGAAGAAATCAATGATGACATTGAATCTCTGACTCAGCGTTCACATTCCATTCCAGCAGTTGTTAAACTCCTCGCTACATTACAAATATTGGCATCAGGATCATTTCAAACAGTCATAGCATCAGCAGTGGGAATACCGCAGTCTGCACTCAGCCGTAACACAAGTACTTAACGCTTTGCTACAGAGCAATTTACGGTATAGTGGGCGGAGAACGGCGCTGATTACCCGATGAACTGTAGGTTTGGTAAATACAACGTAAACTGAAGTATCGCAGCGTGCACTTTCTGTGGGTTGACCATGGCGCTGATAACGCTACATTTGCAAATGTACGTACATCTGGCCCTGTGTCCCCTGAAGTGCAGCGTGTAGAGGCAAGTCTTTGAGGTGCTTGTGTCTTTTCTCAAGGGTGGCCACTGGATACTTAAGTTCAGCTAGCCCAAAGCAAGGGAGGTGAAGGCATTGACTATCTGGAAGGATTTGTGTGGCTGCGCTACAGAGGGAATTGGAAAGAGACTGAGGCACCATGAAGAGTCTGGATGTCCTTATGGATGGTTCTCATGTAAAGTTCCTGTTAGTTCCTGGAGCAGCAGCATAGTATGATCTGAGCCATCATCTAAGATCGCCTAGATGTCTATTTTGTTTTCACCGTGCCGGAGGATGACTCTGATGACCTTTATGGGAACACCAGTGGAGTCAGAAGGTTCCTCTAGGTAAAGGTTTTTGGTGTCTGAGCTAACCAGGCAGGTACCTTTCATCACACTCTTAGTGTTGACTTTATGTAGAATCTGTAGGTGTTTTCCTTTACATATGTTGCATGACTTTTTCAGGGTACATTGTGCTGCTTGATGTGATCTTCCACTTCGGCAACAGTGCTTGTTTGTCTTTAATTCAGTCTACAACTTAAGTCTCATCAAAGCATTTAAAGGTGGCACATTGGCTGAATAAAGTCAAAGTATCTTTATTAGTCTCCCCAAGGAGAAATTAGTTTTGGACACTGAGAGAAATTGCTGCAAGAGTTACAACAGTGACACACAACAAGCACAGGGTTAAGAAGACAAATATACATTGAACATTTAGGCTACTGAAAGAGCTGTGCAAATTGCAAATTACCATTTTCTATAGGCTACTTGTGCAAAAAGAAAAAGCCATCCTTCCTACATTCTTCTGTTCTACCTTACATGCCTTACAAATAATCATTCCTACTTCCATAAGCATCCATGCATTCAGTCCTAAAAATAAAACTTCAATTTATCCATTCATAAATATCCATACAATCCATTATAAATATGTATTCATTCTTCCATTTCATATCCATACATACACTCACTCACAGATATACATTAACGAATTCATGGTCATACGTTCATCGCTGCTCATTAGTGAGCTTAACTGAGAGAGGAACAAATGAGTGCTTATAGCTGTTGTATTTGCACAGAGGAACCCTGAACCTCTTTCCTGAGTTCAATAGCTCAAACTCTGAAAACAACACGTGAGAGTTATCAGATAGAATGATCTTAGCCTGCCTGACTGTTGCCTGATCAAAAAGCTCCTGTGGGTTGAGGGGTGCAGGTGTTCTCTGAGTTTTGGTTTTGACTGTCAAATTTCCAAACCAGCTGGTAATACCATACTGAAGAAGTGACTCTGTTGTTGTTCTATTGAAGATTAGCATGATATTTTTACAGACCCCATGCACTCTAAGTCTGCGCAAAAAGTAGAGATGCTGATGAGTTCTGGCACAGATATTTGTTACATGTGTGTGCCAACTCAGGTCATTGTCAATATGAACTCAAGTGCAATACTTATTTCAGGGATATACATCTCCAAGACATTGTCTGTGTGTATGTTTATGTCATTTTCTGTTGTTATACATGTTTTCTTTGTTTTTCCTATTTGGAAATTTATGTCATTTGAGGTAATGTTTCATGTATGTCTGTTGTTGTTGTTGTTGATCTCGTGTATGTTTGTATGTATGTGTATGTCCTCCTTTTTCTATGCGAGCCACCCAGGGATGCACAAAGAATTTCAGCCTTGGCTGACAATAAAGTTGTATCGTATCGTATCATATGTATCGTAACTCCTAGATATTTAAATGCTTGCTGTCATGACCATGGGTGGCCACCGGGCTCTGATCTCCAGCTGATCTGGGGTCAACCAGCATTTCCACAGTTTTGCTTGTGTTAATATATGAAGTTGGTTTGAATCACACCAGTTAACAAACTTTTCCCCAGCAACTTGGTGGACGCTTATATTGCTTTCTTTAGTAAGCAATAGTAGCGTAACTAAGTAAGTAAGCAAACTGACAAGGACAGTTTCATCTGAAAATGTTACTATATGTTGGTTTGGCTCAGAGCTGATTCAGTCATTGGTGTACAATGTAAACAAAAGAGGTGAGGGGGGCGCCAGTGCTGCACACTGCTGGATCAGACAGGGCGGAGTTAAACTTCACCTGCTGTGGCCTGTTTGACAAAAAGGAGTGATACCACCTGATTTAAAAAGGGATTTAGATTTAACGGAACTAATTTCCTAAGCATGATATCTGGCTGGATTGAGTTAAAGGCAGAACTAAAATCAACAAAAAGCAGTCTAGCATATGCAACAGGACTTTCGAGGTGCTTCAGAGTGAGGTGCATTATTGTTGATATGGAATCACTTGTACTATGATTTTTTTTGTATAAGCGAATTGGTATTTATCTAACATTTGTTCCACATCTGTATGGAGTTTCTCTATCATAAGCCTCTCCAATCATTCGAAAACATTCGAGGTAATAGCCACTGGCCGATAATCATTGTTCTCCTGGGGACATGCCTTTTTGCGTACTGGAATAATAATAGATTTTTTTTTAAACTAAACTTAGATTCAGTTGTCTATTCGACTGCCTATCACCGGTGGTCAGTTGATGTGTCCGAGGCAGCTCGGTTTGTTTGTTAAAATGTAACAAATAAATCTGCATGGAGTGAATATCAACAGTCTCTGGAGTCTTCATGGTGTCCTCGCATAGAAATAAAATGGATAGAAAGGCCATTGAACTGTTTGCCGTGGTCATTTGATGGGTAATCAAATGGTGGCGAAGCTCGCCAGAGAGTCTCCTGATGCAGCTCAGGTGATGTTCTTGTAGAGTCTGGCTCCTTCCTGTCTCTAGCCTGACTGCATAGTGATCAACGGTAGGGACACTGCCTGGCTGAACATGCTGTGTAGAAGATAGAGGTAATACCTGTGGGGGAGAGCTTAGCTCTGCAAGCTATGTGTGGCAAATGAGTATCTGACGATGTTTTCCAAGGTCTATTGTAGGGCTGAACGATTTTTGAAAATAATCTAATTGTATTTTTTTTCAAAAATATTGCGATTGCGATTATTTTTTAAGCTCTTTGTCTTCTGTATTATTCAACAAAGACGAGCAATAAATCATTGTATAGTATGAACAACACAAGATATAGATATATTTAAAAAAAAAAACTTTCTTTCCTGGAGGCCAGGCCTGTATGTGATGATGAAATCAGGTAATGCATGAATTTATATGAATGACATCAACTACTTAAATCACAGTAGTATACTGAGCACTGACCGCCTGGTGTAAACATTCATATGAAAGTCAGAAACTAATCACAAAAACTAAAGTGCAGATTGCAGAAATATAAAAACAAATATGTGGCTTTACCACACTTAGTAGTATTTAGATTATTTAGTTGATTACACATTTTAAATACTGTCTTTGAACTAGACAGTTAAATAAATAAAAAATATATATGAAACGGTGTATTTTTTTTTTTTTACAGCGCACACAGAGGAGCTGCCTCCCCCTCATGAAGTTGCGTGCCGTGTACATGACAGCGTCACAACGTTGCACTTTCTCAGAGAGGCTATCGTTACGTTAGGGGTAGCATGCTGCTGGTGTTCTTGCCGTGGGATTAACTGTACTAATAAAACCTGTGCCTGTATCCATTAACTGCATGTATGGACTCGAGCCCGAATAAAACCCTTCATTTTATTAAAGTGGCTGTAAAAGTTTTAAACTACAACTCAGTTTGAATGACAGAAATCAGCTCAAGATGATGCTTTCTCTGCGGAGTGCAGACTGATTTGCTCTTGCGAGTCACGTGACCAAATCGCAGCCTTTGCGATTAGGAAATCGCGTTTTAACATATTGCGATATAATTGCAAATGCAATTAATCGTTCAGCCCTAGTCTATTGTAAGGTGAAGGATTGGATTAAGGGGTTTGGCAATTCAGCCACCCCCCCGCCTAATTCTCCCATACGTTTATTGTGCTGCAACGTTTCGACCCTGCTCTGTTTCCCACAGATTAGAAAGCAATTTGCGGCTTCTGCTACATTTCACCTGTCTGGATACGCTAACACAGGCTTTTCCAGTGTTACAAAAAAAAATCTGTGACCCTTCGGAATATGTTACTGTTGCACCGTCTACCTGCCATAAATCATTCTGTGACTACGCAGGAAAAATCGAACCCCGGCAACGGCACTAATAAAAACTACCTAAAAAGAGCGTTCTTTTCACTGTTAGTCTCATTTGATGTTTGGCCACAGCTCATTTAAGATCATAATATGAAAAATGACAGTTACAGAAACACTAAAATGTTACTTATAGTCACTTTAATTACCGACTGCGCCACAGGAAAACTAGTAGTGTAGATGTAACCTAAGTAACTGACTGAACAACCAGTATTACTTTATAACAATCACAATCCAGGTGATAAGATACAGTTCCACAACATTTCTCTGTATGTGTTTCCTGCAGATGTTAATCAGTTGTTGGTGGTTAAAGAAGAGGTTCCCCCTGAGCAGCAGGAGTGTAGCTCCAGTGTGGACCAGCAGGAGCCAGAGCCCCCCCCACACATTAAAGAGGAACAGGAGGAACTGTGGAGCAGTCAGGAGGGAGACCAGCTTCAAGGGCTGGAGGAGGCTGATATCACCAAGTTCCCATTCACTCCTGTCCCTGTGAAGAGTGAAGATGATGAAGAGGAAGCTCAGTCCTCACAGCTTCATCAGAGACAAACTCAACACATGGAAACAGAAGCTGATGGAGAGGACTGTGGAGGACCAGAACCAGCCAGGAACTCACATCCACTTTTACAACCAGAGACTGAAGACCAGACTGGAGACTCTTCTGATCCTGAGACTGATGACAGTGCTGATTGGAAGGAGACCAGAGAACCTCAGTCAGCTTTAAACTCTCTGAAACATGATTCAAGATGTAAGAAAACATTCAGCTGCTCTCAGTGTGGGAGAAGATTTGGCTTCAAGGGACATCTGAAGATACACATGAGAACTCACACAGGAGAGAAACCTTTCAGCTGCTCTGAGTGTGGTAAAGCTTTCACTGAACGTGGACACCTGAACAGACACATGAGAATCCACACAGGAGAAAAACATTTCAGCTGCTCAGTCTGTAAGAAATCTTTTACACAGAGTGGAAGTTTACAGTCACACATGGCTTTAGTCCACACAGGAGAGAAAATATTCAGCTGCAGTGTTTGTAACAAAAGACATAAATGTGTTGGTCAGATGGAAACAGAAGCTGATGGAGAGGACTGTGGAGGACCAGAACCAGCCAGGAACTCACATCCACTTTTACAACCAGAGACTGAAGACCAGACTGGAGACTCTTCTGATCCTGAGACTGGTGACATGGAATAACGTTTGTTCCTTTAAGTCCAAGCAAAACTTCTCAAGTATCAAACAAAGATCTTTATGTATCAACATCTAGATAGAAGACATTATATTGTGTGGTAGGAAAAAGTACACTCTTATTTTAAATATTTTATTAGATATTGTTTTGTCTTGTAATGTCTGTCATATAATCAATTATAATCAAGAAATCAGACAAATGTAACCACCTGATATTTTATAGTGCCCACACATATATTCACTTCTTTCTAAGTAACGTATGTTTAGCAAGATTCACTATTAATCATGTATCAATATGGGAGCTTATTCAATACACATTGGGTTCATGTTTTAATTTTGTGTATCATGTTTAAGCACAATTTAGGCCCAGCTGTCTCTGAGAGGAGACTTTTCTCTCTGAGTCAGGGAGACAGGAAGTGCAGGTTGAAAGCTATCTTTAGTTTAAACAAGGGAGATGTGAGGGAGGTAGCATAGGGAAGTTAGCCTAGCAAGGTGTTTCCTGTCAGGGAGAGGAGGAGTTTTCTCTTTGAAGAAAAGTTGAGATAGACATATTATGATCTTTATAAAACTATAAAAACTCATTTGTGCATTGCTTTGTTCCAAGGTAATATGATCAGTGACACCAACAAGATTATGACCGGTGTGGTCACCAGGACATGCTGAGTACCCTCCAGGAGGAAATAAAGTGAAATCATTTGAAGTAAACCATCTGTCATATGGAACCTAGATTCAGTTGTCTATTCGACTGACTATCGCCGGTGGTCAGTTGATGTGTCCGAGGCAGTTCGGTTTGTTTGTTAAAATGTAACAAATAAATCTGCATGGAGTGAATATCAACAGTCTCTGGAGTCTTCATGGTGTCCTCGCATAGAAATAAAATGGATAGAAAGGCCATTGGAGTGTTTACCGTGGTCATTTGATGGGTAAACAAACGGTGTCGAAGCTCGCCGGAGAGTCTCCTGATGCAGCTCAGGTGATGTTCTTGGAGGGAATGAGTTGGACCCAGTGACAACGTGTCAGCGGACTGCTAACGTTAGACCCAGCGGCAGTGGGTCGGCAGAGCACTAACGTTACACCCAGCAGCATGACCTGTTGACATGCCTGAGTGGGTCATCGGACCACTAACATTCTGTAACTGATATTTTAACTAGATATGTGATTCTAGCAGCGTTACAACTGTAACATTATTTAAATGTTTAAGTGTTAGGTATTTTAATGTGTTACCTCTCAGTTGAAGGTTAAGAGGAAGTTACAGTAAACCATAGAGCTTTTATTGTGAAGGGGAAAGCGGAAGTGGATAAAGTGTAGTATTGACTGTGTTGTGGGTGAATAAAGTGAGCCGTGCAGTGCCGTCTCTGTTCCATTGGACGCCCGTGTTTCTTTATTTTATAGTCAGACCTGAGTCTAGGCAACAGAAGAAACCCTCGGTTACATTAGTAAACAAACATCTGCCCGGAAGTTGTTGGTACGACCCGGAATAGCGTCCGTCCCCGGAACTAACGTTAACTGTTTGTGTGTCACATCGTGGTGAGGACGGCGGAGTAAAAGGCGCCAGTGTTTAGTTTCTTAAGAAGAAAGAAAGGTCCCAAACTGCTGGATGTGGTTTTAAAAGCTGGAACAAAGCTACACAGAGCAGGTTGGTTTTCTCTTTTAATGTCGCAGGGAGTCGGTGCTAAAGCTAAGGTTAGCCGCTAGCAGCTAGCTCCTGCTAAGCTAACGTGTTGTTGTAAACTGCCGCTGAAAACGGGCGATTCCCAACGAAGCTGTTAGTTGATAGTTTCAACCCGGTGGCTGTACCTTATTTGGCTCTGGTCTGTACCTTTGTCACGCCCCAAAATGTACATTACAGACCAGCTCACACAGGAGGAGGTGGCGTAGGTCTCAGACACCAGTTTAGCTGCGGAAGTTTGGAAGTTGTTCAAGGATATTGAAAATGAGCCACGGTCGTAAATGCAGTGTCCCAGGCTGTACAGGGAACGGTGGCACTTGTCATAGTCTCCCCAAGGAAGCAGACAGCCGACGGGCATGGCTGATGTTTCTCTATAAGAAGATCCCTGTGAAGTTCGACACTCAGTTATTCATTTGCTCGAACCATTTCACCGAAGACAGCTTTGAAAACCTTGGACAGTTTAGAGCAGGATATGCTAAGCTGCTGTTGCTGAAAAAAGGGACTGTTCCGACCGTGTGGTCGTCACAACAGCAAGCTGTAAGTATGATTCTGTCGCTAGCAGCTATTAGCAATATATATGCCAGTTATTAGCATGGATTACTTTCCATAAAATCATCTCTCAATGCAAATCAAACCAGCTATCAGGCTAACTGAAATAAAACCATGTTAATCTCTAGGTATGGTGAAGGGTATGTGATGATGTGGCGGTATGGTGAAGGGTATGTGATGATGTGGGGTATGGTGAAGGGTATGTGATGATGTGGGGGTATGGTGAAGGGTATGTGATGATGTGGGGGTATGGTGAAGGGTATGTGATGATGTGGGGGTATGGTGAAGGGTATGTGATGATGTGGGGGTATGGTGAAGGGTATGTGATGATGTGGGGGTATGGTGAAGGGTATGTGATGATGTGGGGTATGGTGAAGGGTATGTGATGATGTGGGGGTATGGTGAAGGGTATGTGATGATGTGGGGTATGGTGAAGGGTATGTGATGATGTGGGGGTATGGTGAAGGGTATGTGATGATGTGGGGGTATGGTGAAGGGTATGTGATGATGTGGGGGTATGGTGAAGGGTATGTGATGATGTGGGGGTATGGTGAAGGGTATGTGATGATGTGGGGTATGATGAAGGGTATGTGATGATGTGGGGGTATGATGAAGGGTATGTGATGATGTGGGGGTATGGTGAAGGGTATGTGATGATGTGGGGTATGGTGAAGGGTATGTGATGATGTGGGGTATGGTGAAGGGTATGTGATGATGTGGGGGTATGGTGAAGGGTATGTGATGATGTGGGGGTATGGTGAAGGGTATGTGATGATGTGGGGGTATGGTGAAGGGTATGTGATGATGTGGGGTATGGTGAAGGGTATGTGATGATGTGGGGGTATGGTGAAGGGTATGTGATGATGTGGGGGCCAAGGGAACTTTATCAGGATGCATAGTATACTGGATCCATTAAAATAACTGGCCTTTCAAAATAAAAGTCTGCCTGCCTCTATGGGAATTTAACATAGGGGTGTACTGACTTATGCCCCCTGTATTTAAAGGAAGAACATTTATTTAATTACGTTAGAATGACCTCACCTGTTGTATAAGCTGTGATATATGAACACGTTTCCCTCAGGGTGTTGGCTTACGTCATTCATCGGTTGAACCTTTGTTTTCTCTATTTACTCTCCTCTTTCTGTCTTCTTATCCGTCCTGCTACCTTTTGTTTCAACATCCTCCTCCTCCATCATTTCCCCTCCTGTCTTTCTCTTCATCACTGCATGTTCCCTCCACCCAACCTCATCCTCATCCGCTGTCCCTCTGTCCTCCTTGTTTCTTGAAACTCTTCTCTCCGGGCTATTTCCAACCCTTCTTCTTCCATCTCTTTCCAATCCTCCCCACCCTCCCCCGGTGCAGATGAAGGTGCTGAAGTGGCAGCAGAGGATGATAAAGAACCGGGAGTCGGCCTGCATGTCGAGGAAGAAGAAGAAGGAGTACCTGCAGAACGTGGAGGCTCAGCTCCGGGAGGCCCAGCAGGAGAATGAACGTCTTCGCCGAGAGAACCAGACGCTGAGGGAGAGACTGGCCGGGAGAGAGGTGAGGGAGGGAGGAGGTGACTCTTCATCTTCTCCTTCTTTAATAATTCATCTGACTTTGCCCTGAACATGTTTTCATCTTTTTAATGAGAAAATTAAAGCTAGGGGAAAAGAACTTAACCCCCAAGCGAGGTGAAACTTTGGCTGTCTGTTATTCTCCCTTTCCACTGGCCAAAAAAACCCACTTACATCCACTAACATCTGGCTTCTGTCTGCAACAACTGTGATTGGTCCACTTAGTCAGATCAATTAAAAAGACACCTTTAATGAGAAATTAAATTAATTGCAGCTAGTGGAAGAGAAATTAACCTGGAAGGAAGGTGAAACTGTGACTGTTCGTGGAGTTAATATTTCCATTATCTATCTTAAGGCCTTCTGTAGTCTCACATCGCCAGCTCTATCTTCACAGCACTGTGCAGTAAGGTCTGGCTACACCGCAGATATATTCTCCGATAGGAAAAAAAACACTCTGTTTTGGTTTCTTATAACCAATCCCAATGGTCTCGGGTGGCGCTAAGCTCCAGACGCAGCGACGGTGGCTCTGCTAAATAGTCTCGGGAAGGAACTTGTTTTGGTGGAACATGTGCACCCCACAAAAGAAAACTCCACATACAATATTAAGTAAGGGTTAATGCCCGACGAGGTGTCCATTGTGAGGTATTAATGGACAACGAGTGGCGTGAACTGTCCGACACGCTTAAGTCCGCTTATACCATGGTCACTTGCCAAATAACATATTTTTAAAACATTAGTTTATATTTTAATTTGTTATACAATCGAAATCTAACGTTTTTACAAGCAATAACTCCGTTTCCCTGGTTACGCCTGACGGTTTGACTAATACCTGGAACAATCATTCCCATCCTATAAGGTTCTTATGCAATGCAAACATTCACTCCTCCAGGAAATAGGAAGGACCTTAGATACGACTTGCCTCCCTTAGCAACAGGAGATATTTATAGTCCGCTCAGCTACGAGCCAGAAAGCTAACGCTATGCTAGCGAGATCCAAAGTCAATAACATTGTGTACAGTTGGCAATCAGTAAAAATAATGTGACAGTATGTTGAACAACAAGCTAGCTATCAGCCATGTCATTGTCCCCAAAAACAATATAACGACTTTTACGAACAGTTTCATCCGCAATGTGTAACGTTACTGTCGGCTGCAGCCTGAAGTAGCGACCTGAACAGTGAACGGGATGTGAGATAACGTTATTCTCTGTGAAACAAAGTCAGTTCAGAGGGGCAGTATAAATTACTTCTTGCAGCGTGTGTGTTAGCGTCATTTTAGTGGCAATCTGTCGATAAAAAATGCCACTACAGGGAATTTGAAGCCATTTCCAACTCTTGCTGTTGCAAAAAATGAGGTCCTCCATCGTCGTGTACTTAATTCTTTATTGTATAAATGTATTTAAAAACACATACAAAAGACTGACTTGAAAGATTAAAAAACGAACAGACGAGATCTAAAAACCATCATTATCACAGAGCTGAGGTTGAAAAACTGTGTGGCTTCCTAGACTCAAAAACTCGTTACTGGCTCACCTGTGATTCCCTTCTACCCTGGCTGATTAGCCCATACACACAGGTGCACAGGTGACGTAACCTAACGAACAACCCATTCACACAAACCTACCACCCACACACACCAACATGCACACACATCCAAATTGGCCACAACAGTCATCCTGTGGTGTTCAGAGGACGAGTTCATTTATTCATTTATTTATTTCAGGCAGACAATAGTAACAAAAGAAAATTATACAATATATAAATAAAATGATCAATTTCTACCTGAAAGGGAGTGGGAAGAAGATAACTTATTTAATCCCACCCCCAGTTCCCCATTCAGAGCTTACTACATTCAGCTTCACTGTTACTTGTTCAAGGATTATTTTACAAATGAAAGATCATGGTGGCGTTACCACAGGTAACAATAATTATTACATTACAACAAACTGTATACCAACAATATAAAGAAAATGAACAAAACCAACAATGGTAATGGACAATATACCAATAATGGTGAAAGACAAATTAAACCAACAATGGTAAGGAAACATTGAGCACTTATTAACACTATGAGACAACAGCAATTTAAATTAAAGACCTTCATCTCTATATTTTGACCAGACCCGATGTTTATATAACAGTTTGAATCGATTGACAGTTTGGCATTGCTTGTGTTGTAAGTCCAGTTTGTTCCAGAGTTTCACTCCACATACAGACACACAGAAACGTTTACGAGTGTTTTGAGCTCTCGGCAATGAAAAATATCCAAAACCTCTCAAGTCATAAGCTCGCACTGGAGTTATAAAAAAACGTTGTAGGTTAGGCGGTAATAAATTGTTGAATGCTTTGTATAAGACTATTGCTGTACTATATTTTACAAGGTCATCAAATTTTAACAACTTTGACTGCATAAACAGATTATGAGTATGGTCTAAAAAACCAACCTTGTGAATGATCCGCACTGCTCTTTTCTGTAATATAATCAGAGGATTAATTGTGTTCTTGTAAGTATTCCCCCATACTTCAACACAATACGTAAGGTATGGGAGTACCAAGGTGCAGTATAGAGTACGGAGTGCATTTCCATCAAGGTATAATTTTGCTTTATTTATAATTGAGAGGTTTTTTTGAAATTTTTGTTTTAATGTGTCTGACATGGGGTTTCCATGACAATTTACTGTCAATTATTACGCCCAAAAATTTAGTCTCACTTACGATTTCAACCTGGGTACCATTAATACTTATTTTCTGTTCAGACATAGCATTGCGATTACCAAACATCATTATCTTAGTTTTGTTTATATTCAAGGATAATTTATTAGTGTCTAACCACTTTTTTATTATATTTAGTTCCCTGTTTACCATATGTACAAGGTCATTATAATCATCACTACAGTAGAATATATTAGTGTCATCTGCAAATAGTATGAGTTTCAGATCTTTGGACGTATTAAAAATATCATTTATATACACATTAAACAGTTTTGGCCCCAACACTGACCCCTGGGGGACACCACAAGCAACACCAAGAGTATCTGATAAATACTGACCCATTTTAACAAACTGTACTCTCTCTGTTAAATAACTTTTTAACCAATCCCCAGCCAGCCCCCTAATTCCATATCTTTCCATCTTATTTAGTAGAATTGAGTGATTAATCGTATCAAAGGCTTTTTTTAGATCAATAAAGACACCAACTGCATACTTTTTATGCTCCAGTGCATTAGTAATTTCTTCAATAGCTTCAGTTATTGCCATTGAGGTAGTTCTTTTAGACCTAAAACCATACTGGCCTTCATTAATTATATGATGTTTTTCAAGAAACTTTTCAAGTCGAGAATTGAAAAGCTTCTCTAAAATTTTTGAGAACTGAGGCAAAAGAGAGATTGGTCTGTAGTTTGTAAAAGCGTGTTTATTTTCATTTTTGAAGAGTGGAATTACTTTAGCGATTTTCATTTTACTTGGAAAGCAGCCAGTCTGGAATGACAAGTTACAAATATAAGTTAGGGGTTTTACAATATTCAGTATAACTTTTTTAACTAATGCCATGTTGATATCATGACAATCAATGGAGAACTTACTTTTACACATCCGCACAGTTTTTGTTACTTCCTGCTCATTTGTAGGTGAGAGGAAGAAAGACAGGGGATTCCGTTCAATAGATGATTTTACAACTCCATGGTCTGGAATATCAGCAGCCAACTCAGGGCCAACATTAACAAAAAAATTGTTGAACTTATTTACTACATTGTTCATATTATAATCTTCACCATTTTCATCAATGAAGTAATCGGGATATTTCAACTTTGAAGAGCCTTGTTTGATTAGGCTATTCAAAGCATCCCAAGTTCCTTTTATATTATTTTTATTTTCATATAGTTTTTTTTGATAATATAACCGTTTGCTTGTTCTTATGATATCAGTTAATTTATTTTTGTATTTCTTATATCTTTGCTCCACTTCTTTTGTTTTTACTTTGATAAACAATTTGTAGAGATTGTTTTTCTTTTTACAAGCATTGATTATTCCTTTTGTAATCCAAGGGCTTTTTTTATGTTTTTCCTTTACAAAATATTCTTTCACCGGGCAGTGTTTATTATGCAGGGAAGTGAAGATATCTAGAAAATTACAATAAGCACTGTCCACATTTGGTTCTCTGTATACTGAAGTCCAATCCTGGAGCGCCAAACTACTATTTAGGGCACGGATCGTTTCCTCAGTTGTTATTCGTTTAGAGATTTTTACCATAGCGTCTTTTGTTTTTTTGAGATTACAGTCATACAAAGTAAAAACAGGTAAGTGGTCAGTGATATCACATATAAATAGGCCACTTGTGATTTGATTCCCCATGATGTTAGTAAAAATGTTATCAATGATTGTGGCACTGTGTGACGTTATTCTGCTCGGTTTTGTTATAGTTGGATACAGAGAGTACAAGCTGTACATTGTATCAATGAAGTCATCAACGGTTTTTAGCTTAGTTGGATTTAACAAATCAATGTTAAAATCACCACAGATAAATACATTTTTTTGGTTCACAGTGGAAAACAGTTTATCCATCCACTCATTGAAAGTTTCTATACTTGACCCAGGTGCCCGGTACACACAACTCATGAGGATATTAGTCTTTTTATCATTTAGAATTTCTACTGTTAAGCATTCAAACAATCCATCCACAGCTATGGCCATATTTGTTAAGACATTAAATTTAACAGATTTATGAATGTACAAAGCAACCCCCCCTCCTATTTTATTTTTTCTGTTTGTATATCTTAATTCATAGCCATCAAGACAAAAATCAATACCTTTATCATCGTTGAACCAGGTTTCAGTTATTGCAATAATGCTAAATGAATGAGTGAAATGCTTCAAGTAATCTTTGATGGCCTCAAAGTTAGCGTACATGCTTCGACTATTGAAATGTATTATTGACAGGTTATCTTCTGATTTTACACTGTTTTCATATTGTTCTTGGGTAAAATAATTACAGTTTCTAACGATTGAAGAGAGAAAATTATTATCAGGGTCTATCTCAGTATCTGTCTCTGTTGTGGTGTTCTCATGATACTCACTGGTTTCCAGTTCCATTTATTGTTGTTGCAAGATATTCTGTAACATGTCCATATCAATGCTTGGTGTAGTCCGGGTTCTTGGTGTGTTCAGCATTGTGATGGTGTAGAGTGTCAAAAGCTACCTTACCAGGTGCTATCAGTACTTCTCAAGATCTTCCATCTTCTTTATCACCAATACTTTTGCTTCCTCCGGCGAACCATTAAGTTTGATGAAGATCTTACAGTTTGTTACCCAGGTTTGTTGAATCTTGCCTTGCTTTTTAAGTTGTCGTGCAATCCTTGCGATGTCCGCATTTTTCCGTGTCAAGTGTTCATTTATGAAAATATTTGTGCCTTTCAGTTTGCGTCCTTGTTTCAAAAGTGCTATTTTTCTTTTTCGATTTGTGAACCTCATGATGACCGCTGGTGGTCTCTCGTTCCTTGTGGGCAGTGGGTGACACGCCTCGATGTGCTCCAGGTCCAACTCTATCCCCGCGCTCCGGAGGTAGGATGCCACCTGTTGCTCCACCGACTGCGCCTCCTGGTCGCTCCGCTCCTCGCTGTCCGTGGCCACCGCACGCGCGGAGGAGCGCGGCCTGATCTTGATGCCGGTTATGACCACATCATTCATACGGGAGTATTGCTCCAGCTCATCCACTTGCCGCTCGAGATCCAAAATACGCTGTGTTTTTTCCGTGTTCTGGAGGCGTAGTTGCTTCACCTCTTCCATTAGCCCCAGAAGCTGCTCCTGCTGCGTTCTGACCGCACTCACATCTCCACATAAGGACTGGAGAGAGAGCTTTATCTCCTCGAACTCCTCCCATGTCGGCTTCTTCGGTGGGGGCATCCTGGTGTTCTGGTTTTCTTTTTTTCTACGAGTTGGAAATAAGAGATTCACATTTCCTTTTTGTTTTAAATTTAAAATGTGGTAACGAAACCTGGTTCCACTATGGAACGCAACCGGTAGGAATCGGACCGGATTAGAACTAGGGCTGCAACAACGAATCGATAAAATCGATAAAATTCGATTCAGCACCTCCTAAAATGTAAACATGTTGGAGTCCTTGATGAGGAGGAAGGGAGTTCAACAGCAGGGTAAAGTCACTACACAATCCTACTACTGTTCCGTTTTGAAGTGATGAACGTAACGTCCCTCCAGTGGTGCTGGTGTGGTGTTTACTCATTATCCAGCTGACTAGCATGACAAGCTAGCGTTAGCTCGTTAATAACAGTAGTAAAGCAGGACTAAAGACACGTTTTTATTCACTCGCCTTTTTTGGCCCATTCATTTTTCAATCTATTGTCATGTATATATTCTGTGCTTTGTCCCATATCAGTTATTGTTGACGTATATATTTGTGTGTGTTGTACTTTTTAATTTCATTTTAAAGTTCTTTTAGCACTTGGTCATCTTAAATTAATTTAGTCCATCAGGGTCCAACAATCAAAAGACCAAAAGGGTTTCTCATAAAAATAATCCAGTAGGTACAAAATGCTGTGTAAAAACAAAACAAAAAGTCCGTAGCTAACAGTTTGCTAACCTCCTTCGTGAAATGCAGTCGGCAAAAATAATATTTTCTCTTCATCCTGCACGGTGTTGTTGGGTATGCTTGTTTTCCTTATCTTGCTGCCTACAATGCGAAAGCATCCCCAACTTTTTCTGTTTAGTTTTCACCCCGGGACAGCCCCCGACGTCCAGCAAGCGCTCCCATTATGGAGCGGTCAATATGCTGCGTCATCTCTCTGAGCAGCCATTTTAGGAAAGCTGTCATTGGCTATCGACACGTCAATCATGGCAGTTGTAGCGAATCACATTCCCTTTCCAACGGTATATAGCATGATAGGAATATCCAATGGGAGCCAGTCCAAATGAATGGGTAACAGACCTAAGCCCCGCCTCCCAGAGCCAGCATGCACATACATCTGATTTATGAGAAAAAAATATGTTTGAATTTAAAACGATTTGGTAAGTAATTTTAAGTTTTTAGTATGTTTTTTCTAACAGCATAGAAGTGAGTAAAAACATTTAGCAACATTTGGTCACTTGGAGAAGTTTTGGGGAGGTTTTGGCACACCAGTGACACATATTATACCAAATCCTGAAAGCTCCCTAGCTCCCATTAGGTTAGGACTAGAGGTCTGAAACTTTATAGAGGTCTTCTTGACAAGGTGTAGAAGGCATGGGTTGTGTTCTGCATAGTGTGGCACAAAGTATGTTTTAGTTGTTTTTTTTTTCAAAAATTGCGTTTTTTTAGACGGGACAAAAATAACTGTTTTGAACCATGTTTGAACTGCTGTAGTGTATGTTGTGTTTTAATCACATGCTAATCAAGCACATATCCATAAAGTAGAAGAATGTAGGTTTCAAATGAAGCCTCATACATGCATTTTGGCCTTGCAGTTCTTCTGTTATAAGCTTTTCCATTTGGGAACGAGAAATAGACGAAAATCAAGCAAAAGAGGTGGATTTTAACAGGTTAAGCTGTGTTTAAATGTGGTGTACAAATGAACTTAACTTGCACTTACTACAATGATGGTAATAATTTAATGAATAAGCTTGTGTGTGTGTGTTTTGTCTGTATCTGCTCTTTGGGTTACTTACCTTTACACAACTATTAACTAAAACAACAAGTATGTATGTAAGTATGTATTGAGTTGATGTAAATTCATGCTTTTTTGATTTTTATCCGATTCATCGATTAATCGAAAAAATAATCGACAGATTAATCGATTATTAAAATAATCGTTAGTTGCAGCCTTAATTAAAACACAAATTTCTGTTCCTCGTTACGGTTCCACTGAATGTGTCGACTGAAATATTTTCCCTCTGTTGCTCCGAAACGGATGTAGAAATATCACACTTTCTCTGTTGTCTACCGTTAGCTAGCTACTGTTAATGTAGGCTACTTTTAAAATGCCATATTTTCCCTCTGAGCTCACCAAAACAGACGTAAAAGCATATTAACCACCCCGAGCCGAGGAAACCGAGCGCAGTCGATAGATTTGTGCCCTTCTGTTGATATCTAGCACCACGAATCAGCGAGACAACGGACAGAGCTTTACACCGAGCCCGGCCATGGACCAACAAGTGGGGCCCGGCGTGTTCTTTAACAACAATAACAGCTCTGTTTTACCCGGCCATCAGACAGCGGTCCTTTCCCACCGCCGTCTGATGGCGACGCTGGAGAGGCGGCTAGGGCGCAGTACAGTATCCCGGGGATCTTGCACTTCCTGCAGCATGAATGGGCCTGTTTCGAAGTAGAGATGGGAGGTGTAGCAGGCTGAATTACAGGTGAAAACCACTAGCCTACATTTTATGTATACACGGTTATATATTAGTGGCACTACCTGGGCCTTGCCAGGCTGCTCCTTTCTAGTAACTTGCGTTGAGTTTCTGTGTGTGATTGTTCTGGTTACTAGGCTAGCTTGTTAGCTCAGGAGCTAAAGGAGCTGCAGCGCCCCCTGACCCGACTGCACGATGACTGTTGGCGACCTCTTTACTGTGACTGAAACCACTGAACTTGCTTGTTGCCTTTAGGAGTTGCAGAACAGGCGTTAGAGTAGGCTTATAGTAAAAAATAAGTATAATTAAACGACCTACTGGAAGCTACATTTATTAGCAAAGTAATGTATAGTGCTAACACGTTGTGTAGAAACACACAGCGGCTACCTGCCTTCTTACAGCTAGCTAAACGTATAACTTTAGAACCCCGCCTTAATTTTTATTGCATTTTACCTCTAAACCCACAAAAAGACGTGTAGGAAAGGTAGTAGCTACACTTCTTAAGTGCTTTGATATCTTGAGAGCTGTCAGTGCAGACAGCTTACAATAGTGCTGGGCGGTATGACCAAAAATTTGTATCACAGTATTTTTTAAGATTCTGGCGGTTTCACGGTATATCACGGTATTTTCTTTCTTTTGCTTGACTGGGCCTTTTATATAGGTTTATAATGGCTTATTCTACTGTCAGGAGTATATAGAATATCACAAAAACATTTAAATGTCATGTTTACTAAAAGCTTTGATTACTAAAGGGTTTGCTTGACTCTACAACATTATATAACATTATATGAAGGAACATTATATTATTAACTATTATCATATTAACATTATAACGTTATATGAAGGAACATTATATTATTAACTATTATCATATTAACATTATATAACGTTATATGAAGGAACATTATATTAACTATTATCATATTAACATTATATAACGTTATATGAAGGAACATTATATTATTAACTATTATCATATTAACATTATATAACGTTATATGAAGGAGAATGCATCAAACAATTACAGAATCTAAACTATTTTTATTGTGCAAACTGCAAAGTAGTAAATAACTTAAATCGAATGAATACACATACAAACACCTTTAACATTGTTTCCCTTTCAAAACAAAATAGTTGTCTCCTTCGGTGTCTGAATAATGTTAGTAGGTTGGCGGACGTATTTCAGCGAGGCAAGACATCTTAAATCCAGTGTTTTAATCATTGCTCTTTCTCCCGTCTTTCTCCGCCGTCTGTAACAGGACTGTAGGTGGATTGTTATTGCGTTCATAATGTTGCTCCGCTGCATGCTTGAAGTGACATGTCTTTAACGTTAGCACGGCCGAGTAACGTTAGCACGGCCGAGTAACGTTAGCACGGCCGAGTAACGTTAGCACAGCCGAGTAACGTTAGCGCAACCAAGTAATGTTAGAGCGACGGGAAACAACAGTGGCTAAATTATGTCTGATTTTTTTTTTTAGAAACAAAAAACGTCAGAACAACAGACGGCTCCTCTCTTGAGCATACGTTGTTCTGGTGTATCTCCGGTCTTTCTTCATCCTCTAACCTCCGCGACGTCCAGTTGCATTTTTTGGGAGGTGCACGCATGTCGCTCGGCCATGGCTTGGTAGCGTTGCATTTCCCCCGACTCTTCTTCTCCATAAACAATATGAAATCAAGGAGAGGGTTAACTTTTCCTGCTACAGATTTTCCACCGTAGTCAGAAAGCACAGGGGAGACACTTTGTTTCTCTATTTTCCTTGCCCCACACTGATGCAAAACTACATTTGCCAGTGGTTTTCTTAACTGCATATTACTCCAGTGATGAAATAAATCCATGTCATAGCCATATTAAATTGTATGTCAAATACTTATGTAAAAATACTGATTCTCCAATGTTCAGTTAAAAAAATCTTTAGAATAATATGCAAATTAATCGTTACAGTGTTTCCTCTATGTTGATAGCATAGTGGCGGTCCGACACGGTAAAATTTCCAGCGCCACGGTATCAGAAATAGGGCAGACGCACAACAGGGTTTCCGCTATGTACACCGCGCACCACCGCTCCTTCAGCTGTTTATGAAAAGTCATAAACAGCCCCCCCCCCAACAGCAGGGCGAGTACTACTTCACTCAATAAGTGATTAACAGCGACGAAAGCCGCGACATGAAATCCGCACTCACACCCGTGAAATATGACAGCTACAGTTCATTAGAAAATAGCATTGTGATGAATTTCTAGCGAAAACACTGCGTTAGGTTAATCGATGACAAAAATAATTGTTGGGGACAGCCCTTAAAGGAGAATTCTGGTCAATTTCAACACGTAGCTCTGTTGTTTGGAAATTTGCTCAAAATGTCATTACAAGTGCCTACCCATGGGCAGTGATTCCTTCTGAGTGAACACAGCGAATCTGACTGCAGTAGATGTGACAGAAAGGCATTAAAGTTGTGTTAATCCAGCCAGTGCACATACCTCTGTTTATTTCCTGTTTTCCGGTCAAGTCCACACTAGTCGATTGTTGAACTCATACAATCCAATATTCCAGTCAAATTTGCTGTGTTCCCTCGGAAGGAATCACTGCACATGGGTAGGCACTTGTAATGACATTTCGAGCATGTTTAGAGGCTAAAAACAAGTTTAAAACTTGCCCTGTTTAAGCCTGTTGGGTGCTAACGCTAGCAGGGGGATAACACGGTGTAGGCAGCACCGATTGGTTTCGTTTTTCTTGCTACTGACAGCACTCCAAATTTCCAAACAACAGAGCTACGTGTTGAAATCGACCGGAATTCTCCTTTAATGGTTCCATTTTGTAGCTGGTTTTAGCAAGCTGACCTTAACAAGCTATGCTATGCTACTTTGTATCAGTTTGTTAGAAAAAAATTGTAAGTTTTCATATCTGTGACGATACAAACTACCTCTCATTATTATTAGTTTGAGTTTAGTTTGAGTGGTGGTCAGTAATGTGTCTGTTTCATTCTGTTTCCTGCAGATGTTGAGCAGCTGTTGGTGGTTAAAGAAGAGGTTCCTCCTGAGCAGCAGGAGTGTAGCTCCAGTGTGGACCAGGAGGAGCCAGAGCCCCCCCCCACACATTAAAGAGGAACAGGAGGAACTGTGGAGCAGTCAGGAGGGAGAGCAGCTTCAAGGGCTGGAGGAGGCTGATATCACCAAGTTCCCATTCACTCCTGTCCCTGTGAAGAGTGAAGATGATGAAGAGGAAGCTCAGTCCTCACAGCTTCATCAGAGACAAACTCAACACATGGAAACAGAAGCTGATGGAGAGGACTGTGGAGGACCAGAACCAGCCAGGAACTCACATCCACTTTTACAACCAGAGACTGAAGACCAGACTGGAGACTCTTCTGATCCTGAGACTGATGACAGTGCTGATTGGAAGGAGACCAGAGAACCTCAGTCAGCTTTAAACTCTCTGAAACATGATTTAAGACGTAAGAAAATTTCATTCAGTTGCTCAGAGTGTGGGAGAAGATTTAATCGTGAGTCACATCTGAAGAGACACGTGAGAACTCACACAGGAGAAAAACCTTTCAGCTGCTCTGAGTGTGGAAAAATATTTCGCTTCAACTCAGATCTGAAGAAACATATGAGAACTCATACAGGAGAAAAACCTTTTAGCTGCTCAGTCTGTAAGAAATCTTTTAAACAAGGTGGACATTTAAAAAAACACATGAGAATCCACACAGAAGAAAAATCTTTTAGCTGCTCAGTGTGTAATAAATCTTTTACACAGAGTGAAAATATACGGTCACACATGAGAATTCACACAGGAGAGAAGCCTTTTAGCTGCTCTGAGAGTGATGAAGCTTTTACTGAAGGGGGACACCTGAAGAGACACATGAGAACTCGCTCGATGGTGTTTTTTGCCTCCAACGTTGCCTTCCAGGCAGCTAACCCTAACCCTAAACATAACCATTGCCGTGCTGCCTGGAAGGCACACTGGTGAGAAACCGTACTGGTGTGAACAATGTGGGAAAATGTTTTCTCAGAGTAGTAGCCTTAAAAGACACCAGCTCATTCACACTGCCTCGTAGTGAAGATGTTTGAGAGCCAAGCTGTTTCCTCCTGCCTCCTCCTCATGCCCTGATAGCTGTGTTGTTATATTCTGATCTTCTCTCCACATTGAAGGCTGACCAGCAGTAACTTTATCTTCTGAACAGCATGGATGTTATCCTGGATCAGCTGGACGGTTTTCTGCCTTTCCTCAGAACTCTCGACTTTACACTTTTTTCAACGTTCATTTGACGTTTTTTTTGTCATTTATTTGTACGTTTTTTTTACGTATTTTTGGTGATTTTTCTATGCTAGTGTTGAAGCTGTTTTACCACAATGTACCCACAGTGTGAGGGGGAAGGCCCAAAGGCGACCATTTAGTATTTCTCTGATGAAAGATGACATAGGCTGCTCTGCCTAAACGTTAAGAGGTTTAAAGATGTTTCAGTTGGAAAACGTAGGCATGTTTGAAATTTGGTAAAAACTTTGTTCTCATCTTTAGAAACATATTACATTTTTTTTGACAGGAAGTCAGTCTAATTTTCATTTTATGAATACATGTTTAAGGACTTTAGGATGCACAAAAACTCTCAAAATGTTGCAGCAATGTTCAAAATAGTAATTTCTCCGGGCTGCTTTCACATTTGGGCCTAGACGTGTCATGGCTGCTCTATAGGGCCCTCTTATTTGTTTTAGCCTTTGAACACATTTTTGACGCCCTTATATACTCCAAAACTCCCAAAAGTTGGCGCAAAAACCATAACGAGACTATACAGCGATTTGGTCCATGTGAGTTTAATAAGCACACCCTGATGCATGGAAGGCCTTAATTTGGACATAGTTGTTTTGATATTCGCGAAAATTGGTCCAAACATTCCTCTCATCATTACCGACATACTGGAAGTTGGCCATTTTTAATTGTATGCTCTCCAGTTATTGTTGTTTTGTAGTTTAACATCATATTATCTTCCTTTGTGGACGTTCATTTAATAATCTTTGTCTGACATTTCATATTGACTGTTTGTATTTTCTGTGACTGAATGTGGTTTTAAATCTGTTGAGGTCTGTTCAGACTGAAAGTAAAGACACTGATGATGTAATACACAGTCAGAAAATAGAAAGCAAACAGCTGATTTATTTATCTGACTTGTAGAATAACATCAATGATTGAATTGTTTTAAATGTTTTGGAATGTGGAACAATTAAATTCAAATAAATGAAATAAAACAAGGCCACATGCTGATTATTAGTGACTTGATTTGATGGATTTATTCTTCCTGTTGTGTCTCTGTTTAAACTCCTAATTAAAAGGTAAAGTTTCCATCCACTAAAAGTTCTGTTGTTGCTGCTGACAGACTCAGATTATTATTCTAAGTGTCTGACAACATTACCTACAGAGATAGAGCTTTTAGTTAAAGAGTAAGATCCTTTTAGTTTAACATGAAACAGCTCCGAAATCACCATCACCAAACCCACCAGACTCCATGTAAATAATCAGGACTTTTAGCGTGTATAGAGCCAGCATATTTCCACATGTAAATGGGTGAATTAAGAGTTTATTTCAACCAAACCAGAGTGGTGATTGTTGAACAGTGGAAAGATGAACCAAGACGGACTTTGATAGTTTTATTTTGTTTCTGTCCACTTTGAAATAAGTGTGTTTAATAATCATAACATTTCTGTTTTAATTAAATGGAGTCTGGTGAAAAATAAACTGCTGAAAATGAATCTATGTTTTTTTAATTTCTCCTTATACTTACACTTATACATTATTTTAGTTATTAAAATGCTGTACATTATTTAATACTCAAGTAAAGTACAAGTACCTCGAGTTAAGTCCAGTACTTGAGTAAATGTCCTCAGTTCCAGTCCACCACTAACTGATTAATTAACTGAATGTGTATCTGTTGTTTCCCTCCTGACCTCCAGGTGGTGACGTTCTTTCATTTTAAACTTTTAATCTGAAAAACCCTGACTGGGAGGAAACAGGAAGTCTGGTGTCTTCACTGTGATGTGTGTCTGGCGGTGGGATAGCTGTGTAGTTTGTTATTAGTGAGTTTTAAGAAGACAGAGCTCCAGGTAAACCCGCACACACTCAGGTAAACACTTTAATAACTGCTCTTTACACGGCAGTCACAGAGAAGAGAAGACAGAGCTGCGCATGCGTTAGCGTCCCATTCGGCTGCTTAATGCTAACGGAGCTGAGCAGAAGCTAGCTAGCTCTTTGTGGTTTAGCTTATTTAAAGCTAATGTACTTGCTCTTACTACTTGTTGTCTGGAGTTTGCACCTCCAGGGTTGAAAGCACTTCATTGGAAGTCTCTTTGGATAAAAGCGTCAGCTAAATGACATGTAATGTAATGTAATGTAATGTAGCAGGCTAGCTAGTAGTTCATATTCATGTTTTGTTGCATCAACGACGCTGAAGTTAGCTTCCCATTCGACCCTCGTTTGTTTTGGAGGGAAACGGTCCTTTGTTTGTTGTTCTCTCTCTCTCTCTCTCTCTCTCTCTCTCAAAGAGAAAAAGATAGAAAGTATTAGTATGTGTGTGTCTGTCAGCTGCTCCCATTGTTGACCTGCATCGCCGAAATAGAAACATTTCTGATTTAAAGCTGAGTGTGTGTAAACACACAACGTTAAACCAACGAGGTTACAGTAGGAGGCTCACTGCAGCTTAAAAAAGTAGTTCTGGACATTTTCCACCAGTCTCACTCGGCTTAGTGGCCTATATATAGAGAGTATGGTCAACTAGGGCATCGAATGTTCTGAGCTATCCCGTCATGCGATTGGTTCTGAGGTGGTCATGTGTTTCGTGGACTCCATGTTTGATACCAACATTCATCTGATTCCCATTGACATAGTGCAGGGAGTAGTGGAAACATTTGAAAATTATTTTTAAAAAAAATGACATAAATCACAAAAAATGAAAAAAACACGCTGTTGGATGCTGTCCTCCTCTCCTACCTGCCTAACGAGTCTCTCACTGGTGGAAGCCTGAAAATATTGTAAACATATTAATAACATAATTAATTCCACTGGTGGGACTGTTGAGCTCTGTTTCAGACTGTTGTTGTAGTTGTGTGTGGATGTGAGGAAAACGAGAGGAGACAGCAGCTCCTGAAGATCTCTGCTGCTTTGATTTGGACTGAACAGAATCCAGAGTGAGTCCAGCAGCCCCAGTGGACATCTGCTGGACTTCAGGACCAGAGAGGAATGGAGGAGGACAACCAGAACCAGGAGCAGAGGAGCAACGAGGTCCCCAGAAGACAAGCAGCAGACTGGGACTCTGATAGCAGCCATGTTCAGGTCAGTGTTCAGGACACAACAACCACTCTAAAGAAACCAGGAAGAGAGTCGAGGCTCCGTGGGTCATCAGTTCATTCTGTTGTTAGAGATCAAATGTGGAGAAAGGAAGTTGTAGGAGCTGATTGAGTTATTGTTTGTTGTTGATTACATGTCTGTAATATCCATTCTGACCATAGCTTGGTTACATGGTGATAGGTATCACAGCACGGGTGTTGTAAATGAACAGGTAGAGCCTGGAGGTGTGGGGAGCACACGGTTCTTACCGTCAGCACGCTCACTGCCCCCCCGACAGACTGCTGCTTGGATGAACTTTAATGAACGGTGATGGAGCTGTGGTATCCTCCAGTGATGTTGATAAGTTTAAAATGTAGTGAGTCTCCGGGACCCACAGGTGGTTATTTAAAGTCTCAGTCCTTCATTTACTTTTTCACCATATAGGCCATATAAATACTAATAATGTATAATAATGAGTAATATACAGTACCAGTCAAACGTTTAGACACACTTTCTCATTCACTGAAATGGGAAAGCATGTCCAAACTTTTAACTGATGCTGTATTCTACAATATAAGCCCTCCTATAATGAATGTTGGAGCCACATGTTTCAACTGTATGTTGTTTTGGTCTCATTTCTATTATTTATTGATTATTATATTAGGCACTGATATTTTAGGTGGTTTGAGCAGAAGTGATAACATTATATTTGTTGGTTTCACCTGTTCCCCTGGGTTTTTGGGCTTTGACAGAGAGGGGGGGAGCCTGACCACTCGGTCATCCACTAGAGGAGAGGGCAGTATTCCCAATCACAAAACTTTGTTTGGCAAATCAGGGCTCCAGACTAACTTTTTACATCAATCATCCTTTTCTTTAGTGACCATAAGTCAGTGGAATACTCTCCCCACACACCTTATTACATGTACAAATCCTCAAACCTCTCTGAGCTTTACAAACAACTGGTTACTGTCACAAGGGGTGTGGGGACTGGCTATAGGACGTGGGAATGATTGAGCCCATTATAGTTTTTATTGTAAATTAGGTGTGACTGTGGTTGAATTGTATTTTACTTTGCGTTGAATATTTATTGTTTTACTGACCTGCCAAGGGACTACGGGTGGAAAACCTGGTACAATGCATCTCTCCTTGTTCTTATACAAGGTTAATGTTAAATTGTTCATTGTCCTTTTTTAAATAAATAAATTACAAACACATAGCCAACACATTAAAGGGTAACTTTGTTTTTAGTTTTTTAACCTGGACCCTATGTCCCCATGTTTCTGTGTCTAAGTGACTGATGGGAACAACAATCTTGGACATTGGTCCAGTATTAAGAGAGAAACAAGCTTCAATGTAAGTTAATAGGGCATAGGGCTGCACAATTAATACAATTTTAATCACGATTTTGGCTTCCCACGATCAAATTTGCGTTATCGAGTGATATTTAAAATGTAAATATATGTATAAAGTCATTCCGTTCATAGAACAGTCTGTATACATTTTTTTGTTTTGTTGCAAAGCCGATCTAGTGCTCTGTAAACCACTGTCTGATCACGTGCCTCCATGAGCCAATCAGAGTGGTTCCCTGCACCACGCAGCTTAGTTTCTAGATGTAGACAGTCACAGAGGACAGAGTAACGTGAGGAACATTTCACAACAGCTAGCAGTCAGTCATAAGCCTATAAACTATCTTAACAAAGAAACAAAATAATGTCTAACGTAGCAGAAGGCGAGGCCAAAGGGCTTGTCCCGAGAATCAGATCATCAAGTGACACAAAACAAGAACAGGTCATATGCATAGAGTGCCGTAAAGTTGTGTTGGCGCCACAAAGCAACACAACGAGCCTCTTTAACCACTTAAAAAAACACCATGAAGTTCAATACGATGAATGTATGAGGGCCAAGAAATGTGTTAAAGACTAATCATCCCACGACATCAACTCAGGCATCCATCGAAGCGAGCCTCTTTATGGTATCACCATAACCATCCACCTCCCAAAGACACAGTGAAATAAGGAATGCAGTCACATTTCATTTGGCCAAAGACGTAACCAGTTAACACGGTAACAAACGAAGGCTTCAAATTCTTGGTCAACACTCTGGATGAACGATAGGTGATCCCCTCGCACAATTATTTTTACAGAAAACACAGAGGGGAAATAGAGAGTGATCTTGCCTTGAAATCTGCTCATTTGGTTACATTCTGTTATGGAATATTTGTTTTTTATTGATTGTATATTTTGAGTTTTATTCACATCCATTATGCAGGCACAATGCAAGTTTATATTTTGCTTCCTAAAATATATTTGCACAATGGAAAATAGAAAATAGTGCCCTGTTGAAGTTTTGCTACATTTCCTTTATTGTTTTATTTATTTTTATTTATTCTTTAAGGGATGCACTGAATTTTGGTGAAAAAGAGGACCTATTTTATTTTGATGCACATGTTTGTACATTAGCACGAATGTAGCACAATATGGATGTGAAAGCAGTTATAATTAGCCAATGCAACATGGGAGAGGACACCTAAATGTTTTTTTTTTATATATTATTATATTTTTCTGTTGTTTTTTTTTAAACTGATGAATACACTTTTACAGTCATGTTTACAGTGTGCATTGAGTTTATCACTTAATTATCTTTATAGTTCAGAGTCCAAGTTCTTCAGTGTCTTTCTTTTCTATGTCCATATATACGAGGAAGCAAAGCATATAATAAGTAGAGAAGGAAACTCAGCCTCTGTAAAAACTAAACTAAAGTGGCAGATAATAGTGGACCGACTGAATGCTAGTCTAAAAATATACATTTATGAACTACTGCAATTAACTGAAACCATTGGAGTCATTTGCACAAACAGCTGTACAGTCTTTGCCTTAAAAGCTATCAGTGGTAGTAAATATGTTACTTAAGAAATGTATATTTTAGCCCATACGAGAGAGAGGGAGAGACAGTGAGAGCATCATATTCTAGCATTGTAGATAAGTGGTTGTAATTGATCTTGGTAAATTTCCTGAGTAACATTATCTTCTGCTCACTTTTAAGGCAAAGAGTAGACTACAACTGTTAATTTGTGTAAATGATTAGTAGCCTAACTCCTTGAATGGTATGATTATGATGTTTCAGTTCAGAGCAGTGGTCAGTAAATGTATATTTTTAGGCTGCTTACACATTCAGGCGGTCCGCGATCGTCTGCCACGCTTTCTCTCACTGTTTCATTACAGCGGCCGTGTTTCTTCTTTACTAATAATGTGTTTCACTTCATCAAACTTCCATAAGAAGCTGCTGCTCACTCTGTGTAAAGTATGCACAACGCGTATTCTCCATTTTAGCATCAGGAAATCTGTGATTGACCTCGCGGTCTGTTGAGGAAAGCTGTGAACACTCATCTATCCAAATTACTTCAGCCTGACTCGACCTAGTCTCTCCTCCTCAGCCTGACTCGACCTAGTCTCTCCTCCTCAGCCTGACTCGACCTAGTCTCTCCTCCTCAGCCTGACTCGACCTAGTCTCTCCCCCTCAGCCTGACTCGACCTAGTCTCTCCCCCTCAGCCTGACTCGACCTAGTCTCTCCTCCTCAGCCTGACTCGACCTAGTCTCTCCTCCTCAGCCTGACTCGACCCAGTCTCTCCTCCTCAGCCTGACTCGACCTAGTCTCTCCTCCTCAGCCTGACTCGACCTAGTCTCTCCCCCTCAGCCTGACTCGACCTAGTCTCTCCTCCTCAGCCTGACTCGACCTAGTCTCTCCTCCTCAGCCTGACTCGACCTAGTCTCTCCTCCTCAGCCTGACTCGACCTAGTCTCTCCTCCTCAGCCTGACTCGACCTAGTCTCTCCTCCTCAGCCTGACTCGACCTAGTCTCTCCTCCTCAGCCTGACTCGACCTAGTCTCTCCTCCTCAGCCTGACTCGACCTAGTCTCTCCTCCTCAGCCTGACTCGACCTAGTCTCAGCCTGACTCGACCTAGTCTCTCCTCCTCAGCCTGACTCGACCTAGTCTCTCCTCCTCAGCCTGACTCGACCTAGTCTCTCCTCCTCAGCCTGACTCGACCTAGTCTCAGCCTGACTCGACCTAGTCTCTCCTCCTCAGCCTGACTCGACCTAGTCTCTCCTCCTCAGCCTGACTCGACCTAGTCTCTCCTCCTCAGCCTGACTCGACCTAGTCGTTCCTCCTCAGCCCGACTCGACCTAGTCTCTCCTCCTCAGCCCGACTCGACCTAGTCTCTCCTCCTCAGCCTGACTCGACCTAGTCTCAGCCTGACTCGACCTAGTCTCCTCCTCAGTCTGACTCGACCTAGTCTCTCCTCCTCAGCCTGACTCGACCTAGTCTCTCCTCCTCAGCCTGACTCGACCTAGTCTCTCCTCCTCAGCCTGACTCGACCTAGTCTCTCCTCCTCAGCCTGACTCGACCTAGTCCTCCAGCCCTGACTCGACCTAGTCTCCTCCTCAGCCTGACTCGACCTAGTCTCTCCTCCTCAGCCTGACTCGACCTAGTCTCTCCTCCTCAGCCTGACTCGACCTAGTCTCTCCTCCTCAGCCTGACTCGACCTAGTCTCTCCTCCTCAGCCTGACTCGACCTAGTCTCTCCTCCTCAGCCTGACTCGACCTAGTCTTCCTCCTCAGCCCTGACTCGACCTAGTCTCTCCTCCTCAGCCTGACTCGACCTAGTCTCTCCTCCTCAGCCTGACTCGACCTAGTCTCTCCTCCTCAGCCTGACTCGACCTAGTCTCTCCTCCTCAGCCTGACTCGACCTAGTCTCTCCTCCTCAGCCTGACTCGACCTAGTCTCTCCTCCTCAGCCTGACTCGACCTAGTCTCTCCTCAGCCTGACTCGACCTAGTCTCAGCCTGACTCGACCTAGTCTCTCCTCCTCAGCCTGACTCGACCTAGTCTCAGCCTGACTCGACCTAGTCTCAGCCTGACTCGACCTAGTCTCAGCCTGACTCGACCTAGTCTCTCCTCCTCAGCCCGACTCGACCTAGTCTCTCCTCCTCAGCCCGACTCGACCTAGTCTCCTCCTCAGCCTGACTCGACCTAGTCTCAGCCTGACTCGACCTAGTCTCTCCTCCTCAGCCTGACTCGACCTAGTCTCTCCTCCTCAGCCTGACTCGACCTAGTCTCTCCTCCTCAGCCCGACTCGACCTAGTCTCTCCTCCTCAGCCTGACTCGACCTAGTCTCAGCCTGACTCGACCTAGTCTCAGCCTGACTCGACCTAGTCGTTCCTCCTCAGCCTGACTCGACCTAGTCTCAGCCTGACTCGACCTAGTCTCTCCTCCTCAGCCTGACTCGACCTAGTCTCTCCTCCTCAGCCTGACTCGACCTAGTCTCTCCTCCTCAGTCTGACTCGACCTAGTCTCTCCTCCTCAGCCTGACTCGACCTAGTCTCTCCTCCTCAGCCTGACTCGACCTAGTCTCTCCTCCTCAGCCTGACTCGACCTAGTCTCTCCTCCTCAGCCTGGCTTGGCCGTCGTGAAACGCACAACACCAGGATGCTCTGATGATACTAGGTCAAGCCTCGCTTTATCGCTTATCCTGGATTTATAAATTCTGCTTTTGTGAAAGAGGCCCCTGGACCCTATTTTCCTATTATTTGTGCCTAACTGACTGATGGAAACAATCTTTGACATTGGTCAGTATTAAGCGAAATCGCTGCAATCATCAGTCAGAAAAACAAGCTGTATGTAAGTTAAAGGGGCATGCAGCTTCTATTTATGTTCACAAAAGTGCTTGTTTTGCCGTTGACAGGCTCAGATTAATATTCTATGTCTGACAACCAGGGCTCGACATTAGCACAGGCCAACCCACCATATGTAGGTAGATTTCCTCAGTGGCGGGTAACACGGTCGCTCTCACTAGCCACTTTGGCCGGTGGCATGCCTTTATAGGAGGACTGTGCCACCGTGTTGCCGCCCGACACAGGAACACAGCTGTGACCCAGTGTGCAGCGGCAGCCCACGGCCAGAGTACGGTGGCCCATACGGCACACCAGACCAGCAAGCTGTGGTGATTCCTTTAAAATATACCCCAGAGCTCTGTTCAGCGTGTGCACGTGGCATGGCACGCTGAGGCAGACTGAGGAACAGTTGCGTCTGTACAGGTCACACACTGTATAAGGTATATGTTTTTAGAAAAAGTACAGAGAGCATGCAGCAGGACCGTTTAGCAGGACATTTGGTCTGTACGCTCTGCTTCCCGTCACCAAGGGAAGCCAGCAGCCTAGTGGGTTAAGAACTAAAACAACAGCTTTTAACAAAAAGGTCTATCTCCATATGGATCTTTTCCATAATGTTGTAAGACACTTAATAATAATCTGAGCCTGTCAGCGGCAACAACAGCACTTTTAGTGTACGGAAACTGACGATGCCCTATAGTTTTACATTGTAAGTCGGTCTGCGGCCACTGGTCACTGCTTTCTTGTTTAATACTGGACCAATTTCAAAGATTGTTGTTCCCATCAGTCACTTAGACACAGAAACATGGTAACATTTTAACAACACGTTGATTTCATGTAATTCTGAGCCATTTGATAACTTGCCAACAAACCATTTCTGTAAGCCTGGGGGAGGGTTACATAACACTATTTAATATGCTACTATCATGAGACTTGGGCTACATTTGCACTACTATGTTTAGTTTTTAAAATGACTATCTTTTGCTACGTTTACACCTCATGTTAACACTACTGAGGTTAGAAGAGCCTGATGGCTTCCATAGTAACATGTCTGCAACCAGAAGAACGTTATCTTCATTTTGACATCAAATTAATGTATGTATTTCAAAAGGTCTGAATGGGATTTAAATGTTGAAAAATACCCAGAATGTATGAAAGGTTTGTGTTATTTTAAAGTTACCATGGAATTTCTAACTGAAAGTAAAACTGAAGAGTGTACAAATGTTTTAGTTTGTAAATTGTCCCCATTCACTTGAATGGGAAAACTTGTCTTAAAAATTTAGAATATTTCAGAACTTATAAAAGGTATGAAGAGTACATTTGCACACAAATTTTCAAAAATGTATTGTATGAGAGTGAAAGAGTGTAGAGTGAAAATTGTGAGTGAGAGGAAGTCTAGGGTTTAAAGAAGTTTGTTCACTAACTCTCTCTCTCTGTTTGTCTGTTGCTATAGAAACAGAGAGGAGAGGGACCCAAACATCACCACTGTCAGCACTGTGACAAATCCTTCACAACATCAAAATATTTAAAGATTCATCAGAGAGTTCACACTGGAGAGAATCTACACAGCTGTGATCAATGTGGGGCAGCTTTCATACTACAGAGTTACCTAAAAAACCATCAACGCATTCACACTGGAGAGAAGCCTTACAGCTGTGATCAATGTGGGGCAGCTTTCATAAAACAGAGTGACCTAAAAAAACATCAACGTATTCACACTGGAGAAAAGCCGTACAGCTGTGATCAATGTGGGGCAGCTTTCACACAACAGGGTAGCCTAAAAAACCATCAACGCATTCACACTGGAGAGAAGCCCTATAGCTGTGATCAATGTGGTAAAACGTTTTCTATGAGTGGTAACCTTAAATCTCACCAGCGTATTCACAATGGAGAGAAGCCATATAGCTGTGATCATTGTGGTCAAACATTTTCTATGAATGGTCACCTTATATCTCACCGACGTGTTCACACTGGTGAGAAGCCGTACTGGTGTGAACAATGTGGGAAAATATTTTCCACGTGTGGCCAACTTAAATCTCACCGACGTGTTCACACTGGAGAGAAGCCGTACTGGTGTGAACAATGTGGGAAAATGTTTTCTGAGGGAGGTAGCCTTAAATCTCACCACCAGCGCGTTCACACTGCCTCGTAGTGAAGATGTTTGAGAGCCAAGCTGTTTCCTCCTGCCTCCTCCTCATGCCCTGATAGCTGTGTTGTTATATTCTGATCTTCTCTCCACATTGAAGGCTGACCAGCAGTAACTTTATCTTCTGAACAGCATGGATGTTATCCTGGATCAGCTGGACGGTTTTCTGCCTTTCCTCAGAACTCTCGACTTTACACTTTTTTTGACGTTTATTTTTACGTATTTTTCTATGCTTGTGTTGAAGCTGTTTTACCTCAATGTACCCACAGTGTGAGGGGGAAGGCCCAAAGGCGACCATTTAGTATTTCTCTGATGAAAGATGACATAGGCTGCTCTGCCTAAACGTTAAGAGGTTTAAAGATGTTTTGGTTGGAAAACGTAGGCATGTTTGAAATTTGATAAAAACCTGTAGAAACATATTACATATATTACTTTTTTTTTTGACAGGAAGTCAGTCTAATTTTCATTTTATGAATACATGTTTAAGGACTTTAGGATGCACAGAAACTCTCAAAATGTTGCAGCAATGTTCAATGTAGTAATTTCTCCGGGCTGCTTTCACATTTGGGCCTAGACGTGGCATGGCTGCTCTATAGGGCCCTCTTATTTGTTTTAACCTTTGAACACATTTTTGACGCCCTTATATACTCCAAAACTCCCAAAAGTTGGCGCAACAACCATAACGAGACTATACAGCGATTTGGTCCATGCAAGTTTAATAAGCGCACCTTAATGCAGGGAAGGCCTTAATTTGGACATAGTTGTTTTGATATTCGCGAAAATTGGTCCAAACATTCCTCTCATCATTACCGACATACTGGAAGTTGGCCATTTTTAATTATATGCTCTCCAGTTATTGTTGTTTTGTAGTTTAACATCATATTATCTTCCTTTGTGGACTTTTCATTTAATAATCTTTGTCTGACATTTCATATTGACTGTTTGTATTTTCTGTGACTGAATGTGAAAATAGAAACCAAACAGCTGATTTATTCATCTGACTTGTAGAATAACATCAATGATTGAATTGTTTTAAATGTTTTGGAATGTGCAACAATTAAATGCAAATAAATGAAATAAAACAAGGCCACATGCTGATTATTAGTGACTTGATTTGATGGATTTATTCTTCCTGTTGTGTCTGTGTTTAAACTCCTAATTAAAAGGTAAAGTTTCCATCCACTAAAAGTTCTGTTGTTGCCGCTGACAGACTCAGATTATTATTCTAAGAGTCTGACAACATTACCTACAGAGATAGAGCTTTTAGTTAAAGAGTAAGATCCTTTTAGTTTAACATGAAACAGCCCTGAAATCCCCATCACCAAACCCACCAGACTCCATGTAAATAATCAGGACTTTTAGCGTGTATAGAGCCAGCATATTTCCACATGTAAATGGGTGAATTAAGAGTTTATTTCAACCAAACCAGAGTGGTGATTGTTGGAACAGTGGAAAGATGAACCAAGACGGCTTTTGATAGTTTTATTTAGTTTATGTCCACTTTGAAATAAGTGTGTTTAATAATCATAACATTTCTGTTTTAATTAAATGGAGTCTGGTGGAAAAATAAATAAAAATGCTTAAAATGAATCTAGATTTTGTCATTTCTCCTTACGTTCACATTATTTTAATTATAGAAATGCTGTACACAATATTTAATACTCAAGTACAGGGCATGAAGTTAACTTTTTTGACCACCAGACACTGTGGCAGGTGGATTTTTAAATCCACCTGCCACAGGGACTTTTTACCAGCCACTTTTTTTTGTGTCATGAAGGTGGAAAAACAGGAATTTCTGTGTCTCTATGATCCTATCCTGTCCTATTGATGGTAGCCTACTCGTGGACATTGCGCCGTCATCACGTGCTGTAGTAGGGGGGCCCGCCTTGATAATCCTGCATAGGGGCCCGGTGTTGGCTCGTTACTCCACTGCATATAAGAGATGAGATGACTGACAAAATCAGGAGTAGCCTACGCGCACCACAACAACAACAAAACATTGGTGAATGCACACCATAACATGAATTTTTTTTGTATAGTTCTTAAAAATAAAAAATAAATAAAAAGGAAACTTGTTTTGGGGAGAATAATAATTATTACTATTAATTCATTACTCTGGGCTGAGATTTCCTAGGAACCTTACCAACAAGGCTCAGGATGCTGCAAATGTTGGTATAATATGAAAACAGCTGGTGGATTTAAGACACAAAATAATAATGTATTGAATGAATCAAATATGAACATATCTGTCATAGTCAGTGGCTTGTTGATCTTTACATTGTTAGTTAATTTCCTATCCTGGCCTGGGACACACATTCATACGGTTTTAACTTATCATTGCACTTACAATAACGAGAGTAGCTGTCCTCAATTTAGGTCATCCTGTAGGTCACATCTGTGTTTTTTCCTGCATCCACCGTGTGCGTTTGTGTGTGATTGTGTGTGTGTGTGTGTGTGTGTGATTGTGTGTGCGCGTCAGTCGCGGGGGAAACGGAGCAGCCCCGCCCGCTGCAGAGAGCCGACAGTATTGAAACAGCAGCAGCTTCAGTGACAGCGTACATTAATGTTAAAATGTCTACATGTTGGCAGGACGGTCTGAAATGTTTTGTTGGTAAATGTGAGATGTTCGAGTCATACACACGTCTCGTCTTCATATCAGAAACTAACTTTAGGAAACTTAACTTAAGGAAATTAACTTTACCCGTTCTCACTCCCGCTTGGTCAGTGGCTGCACGTGGGACTGCTGGGATTGTGTGAGTAATGAAAATGCGATAGGGGGCCCCGGCTGTCAATCAATGTCTTCCAGTGATGCGGGCCCCTGATTGGACCAGGCCCGTAAGCAACGGCGTACCCTGCTTACCGATAGTTACGCGTCTGAATCACTCAATTCTCATTGGCTACCCGCAGGTAGATTGACAGTTTCACCTGCCAATCACAAAAGTTACCCGCATTTGGCGGGTGGGCGGGTGCCAATTTCATGCCCTGCTCAAGTAAAGTACAATCACCTTGAGTTAATTACAGTACTTGAGTAAATGTACTCAGTTACTCAGTTGACTAACATGAACTCTGGAAAGAAGGAACTGAATGTGTGGAACGTTTTGGACAAGGCTAATGATCTCAACATTTTTTACAAACGTTCTGACCTGGATTATGAAAGTAATGTGACCTGCTGCAGAGACCTGTCTATGTCATTACCATGTGACCCACTACAGGACAGAATAATAATTAACCCTAATGCTGTCACCACAGTTTTTAATGATGGTATTTCATCTTTTATTCTGAAAACATGTTTGGATGATCTGACTCAGGCTTGGAGCCCTCTATTCCAACTCTCTGTTGATACATGTACCATCTCTACTATTTGGAAGACATCTGTTGTCATTCCTGTTCCTAAAAAAGCCTGCCCACAGCATAATAATGATTATAGAGCAGTAGTGCTGACATCAATAGTGATGAAATCATTAGAACGTATAATGGTTGGTCATTTAAGGAGCGAGGTACAGCATCTCTTGGACTCTTACCAATTTGCCTATAATAATGGCAGGGGGACTGACGATGCCTTAATCACAACTGTACACTCTATCTTAAAGCACCTTGAACATCCATCAGCTTATGTTTGATTATTATTCATGGACTTCAGCTCTGCATTCAACTGTGTTCTCCCTCAGACACTGTTATGTAAATGACAACAGATGGAGGTGAACCCTTCATTATTAGATGGTATGGTTCTTTTCTGACAGACAGGAAGCAGCAGGTAAGAGTCAACTCTACTCTTTCTGATACTCTGAACACAAGTACAGGTTCCCCCTCAAGGCTGTGGAAGCTCTCCTTTACTTTTTATAATATACACAAATGATTGAAAAACATCTATAGAAATAACCACATTATTACATTTTCAGATGATACGACCATACTAAGTCTACTGACAAAATACTCAGACATTGCTATCTATAAACAGGAGATAGAGGAGGTAGTGAAGTGGTGCAACAGGCATAACCTGCTGCTTAATGTAAATACAACCAAAGAAATGATTTTTGACCCCTGAGGCCTATTTCACAAAAGCAGAATATCTAAATCCAGGATAACTGATAAAGCGAGGCTTGACCTAGTCTAATCTGAGCATCCTGGCTTGGTGCGTTTCACGAAGGCCAAGCCAGGCTGAGGAGGAGCGACTAGGTTGAGTCAGGCTGAAGTAATTCAGATAGATGCGCGTCCTCGGCTTTCCTCAAAAGACCGCGAGGTCGATCACAGAATTACTGATGCCAAAATGGAGAAGACGCTTTGTGCATACTTTACACAGACTGAGCAGCAGATACTCATAGAGACATATGAGGAAGTGAAAGAAATAATCAATAAAAAAGGAAACACGGCCGCTGTAATACAACAGCGAGAAAAAGCGTGGCAAACCATCGCGGACCGCCTGAATGCGTAAGTAGGCCTATTACCCTAAACATATATATTTACTGCACTGAAACAGTTGGGCTATATTAACACCATTCATTGAGTTACTCTTTATTTGCAGAGATTAACAGTTGTACATTTCATTGTCCGTAAAAGTGAGCAATGGAAGTTTATTGGCTTGTCAATGTAGCATGAAGATTAAATAGAGTAGCCTATAGCCTACCCAGTAGCCTAACGTTAATTTAAAATGCTCAAATTATATTCTCTCTCTCTCTCTCTCTCTCTCTCTCTGTATACCTATTAACGTGCAAGGCTGTTACATGTTGTGATAGTCTGGCGGTTTTAATGTCATTTCTGTTACTCATGTTCACAGAGCAAACATGACTGGCCAAAAAAGGACCTGGCAGCAAGTTAAAATCAAGTACAAAAACAACTTGCAGACTGGTAAATGTTTAAGATAAATTGTTAGTGAAACAATGTACTACAAATTAGGTGTATAGATTAGCCTACTCATACAGTGACTGCTCATATTTAATATTATTTTGACTGATTTTAGCAGTAAAAAAAAAGACCCATACGTCTGCCACGGGGGGTGGCCCTGCTACCCCAGGATTAACCCCAGCAGAGGAGTTGGCCCTTGACATGAACAAAGGGAGGCCTGTAATTAAAGGGATCCAGGGTGGGACCTGCACCGACTCTGTCCCACCCACAGAAAGCTCCCACTTCATACAAGGTAGGCTACATTATTCCTATAGTAGCCTGAATATGAAACACAATCAACCATTGATATGATATCCATATGATATCATGTGGACTGTCTGACATTGTCTTGCAGTGTCTGGCAATACTGTCAGTCTTCTGGAGCCCCTTTATGATGACCTCGATCCGGTGAGTATTAATTATTAATGGCCCAAGGCCTGGCCCCTGTCAAACCTTTGTCAATACAATTCTGTTGAATCTGGTATAGGGTGAAGGCACATCTACTGCACAAGATGAGGAGGAAACCATATCAGTGGACTCAAGAAGACAGGAGGTACAGTATCATGTCAATCTTGTGGAAATACTTATTTAGTATAGGCTACATAATGGATAATAGTGATGTGGTGCTCATAGCAAATATATATTTAATAGGACCCAGACCCTGTGCAGGCAGACACTCAGCCTGCCAACATAGTAAGTATTACCCTGAAGAACAAATTCACACCATGCACAATTCCTGCTGTATTTAAGAAAGTCTTGGTCTCTGACCAGTCTCACAGCAGCCAAGTCATAACTGATATGTGTTTTACAGAGTTCCCAAACGGTCAGGTCCCTATACACCACACACCTCCAGAAGGAAATTGATTTAGCAGAGATAAAAATTCAATTAAAGAAACGCAAAATGCAGGAGATGGATATTGATATGGAAATCAAAAGAAAAACCTGCAGAAACTGGACTTGGAAATTAAGAAACTGGAGAGAGAAGTAAATGATCATTTAAATGCATACTTTAAGAATAACAGTAACACAATGTATTAATCTTTTTTTTGTTCTTCTCCCAAGCTCGCAGCAGACAAATGAGACATCTCCCAAAAAATAAAAAGGTCAAAAAACATTGTGGTGTCTTTTCTTTGATATATAGGCCTACTCTATACAATTAACAAACCAAAAACAAATGTGTGCTTCCAAAGCCAAATAAAACATAATTCAGGAATCAAAAGTAATTTGCAACGTATTGGTCTCTGACCAGCCTGCCGTTGAGATTGTCTGGAAATAGTGCTACATTGTCCCAGTCCATATCCAAGGCTACTCTGGGAGCCCTTTCCTTTCTCAGACAGGCAATGTTGTGCAGGACAGTGCAGGCAACAGTGATGTCACAGGCCCTCTCTGGGGTGACTCTTAAACGGGTCTTCAAAAGGCCAAATGCCATCTTGATGCGGGCCCTTGATCTTGCATGGGCAAGATTGTAAGTGTGCTGTGCTGCTGTATGGGGGTCTGCAAATGGAGTCAGAAGAAACGGCTGACATGCATAGCCCTTGTCTCCAAGCAGAACACCAGAGAATTCACCTGAGAACACAACATGGAATAGTTAGAACAAGAAGTATAGTTAAATTCAATTCAATTCAATTTTATTTATAGTATCAAATCATAGCAAGAGTTATATCGAGACACTTTACAGATAGAGTAGGTCTAGACCACACTCTGTAATTTACAAAGCCCCAACAATTCCAATAGTTCCCCCAAGAGCAAGCATTAGCAGTGGCTATTGCGACAGTGGCGAGGAAAAACTCCCTTTTAGGAAGAAACCTAGACTCAGACCCAGACTCTTGGTGGGCGGTGTCTGACAGTTCTGGTTATGACGGTTATTGACAGTTGGGGTTGTTAAACTGTTGAAACTATCATGATGTTCAAGGTGCTTATCAATAAAATGCCTGTGGCTTGCCTTGTGAAAGTCGCTGGGAAATTGTAGAGGCCCTAAAGACTCTGGAGTCATGGACCGAGCCAGGCCACTTTGCCTCTACATTGCTGAAAATGCAGTCAGCATCACAGATCATCTGAAACAATAGGTTGTGTCAAGGTCATTTCATGCTCAGAATTAATTTAGGCCTATGCAGTTGACAGACAGCATAAGTACTTACCTGCACATTGATACTGTGGAATGATTTTCTATTCACAAAGTCTCCCTCATGAGCACCTGAGGGGCGTTTTATTCTAATGTGAGTGCAGTCCAGTGCACCTATAACATTAGGGAAACCTGTAACACAAAATAATGAGTATTGGCCTACTGTGACAGTAACACGATTCTGTAATCTGTAATTCATGTTAGGCCCACCTGCAATTTTGTAGAATTCCTCCTTAATGTAGCATGGTCTTTTGTGTCCGGGAAAGGTAATGAAGATGTTCAAGAATCCTTTCAGTGCTAAATACATTGTTCTAATTGAACGGCAAACTGTGGCTTTGCTTAGATTTTCTGCATCTCCAACTGCATATAAAAACATGCCACTAGCAAAGAACCGTAGCCCTATACACACTGTCTGTGGGATGGTGAGGGCATGGCTCCGAGATGTGCAGTGCTGAATTTTGGGACCCAGCAGTCTGCACAGATAGCGTATGCCATCAGCACTAAATCTGTATCGCTCATACAGATGGCTGTTGTCGAAAGCCAAAGGGTCCGACCGGTCCCGAAAAACTCTTTCCCGTCGGAAAGCCCTTCTCGGTAGTAGTGCTTCTTCATCCAGCACGTCGTCTATGAACGGGCACGCCATAGTAAATGAAGAAACACACAAGCAGCCAGGGAGCTTTATATATTGTTCATATATTAATGAGTTTATCGAAAACAGCCTTGGAACTTCATCCGCCATTTAAACTTTATATATTCACCAAACCTCGAAAAACACACAGTGCAGACGTCTTCATAAATACAATATAGTTTAACAGTAATGAATAGGCTATCAATACCTATAAAAAGTAATAATGGTTGCTAAAATAAATACTGGAACATTTATAAATGTCAGGATTGAAATCGCTTTATTCGCCAAATGTAGAATATAGATCTGTCAATCTGACGTGGTGTTGATTGTTGAAACTAATAATTTGGGCTATAGTCCAAACAATTAGTAATATGTTGACAAAAATGATTTTACTATTCCTATTTAACTCAGAAGGTATCGAAAATAATAATAAAACCAACAAACTTGTGGTAAACAGTGAGATTAACATATTTGAAAAGTGACGATAAAGCACAACTTTACCCGACGTCCGTAATCAGATATAACAACATGGAATAACTAGGCCTATTAAAGAACACATTCGTTTCGCTGATTAGAGTGACTGCTGGGTGATCAGAAAAGGCTCCAGGATTAAATAAATCCTGGCTGTTAGCCTGGTCAGGAGCAGGCTAGCTGCACAGAATAAATCTCCATGGTGATTTATGTGCCTCCACTTTCGTGAAACCGAGTAAAGGCTTAAATCATCCAGGATAACTGATAAATCCCGGCTTAATCCCTTATCTTGGTTTTGTGAAATAGGCCTCTGGTCACAGACACACACACACACACACACATACACGCACTTACAAATACACACACACTCGGACACAGACACAAATACACACACAGACACACACCAATACACACACTCACACATATAAACACACACAGACACACACACACACACACATAAAAATACACACACAAATACACACACACAAATACACACACAGACACACACACACACACACACACACACAGAGACACACAAATGTAGTGCCGTTGATAAATTCCTTGTGTGCAAAGAGGAACTCATGGCCCTGTTGGCCATCTGTCTGGCCTGTTGTGAGAGTCTGACAGTAGAATCGTGCAGCAGGGAGGAACATTCATCAAAATAGAGCAGGTAGGGTTTAGTTTACAGTGCAGGCCATATCTGATTAGAATATCAGAATATCTTATTAAAATCTGATAGCCCTGACTGTCTGCCCACATTCCTTATTGCAAGTGATCAGTGCATCCTCCAACCCACATTAGTTGCTATAACAGTCTAATATCTTGTGGATTTATAATGGCTAGCTTGGTTGGTGCTGACGTTGCTTCTTCTTCAAATGTCAAAGTAAGAAATAATCATTTTAATTGAAATTATGTACTTCAAATGTTGCCTTCAGCTGACCTTAGGCATTCTAGCTGTCACTTTTTCTCGGCAGTCTGCCTGTCCCCCTGTGTCAACCACAGTGGAGGCAGTGTTGAGGGTCTTGGGGACCATCAGATTACCTAGAAAAAGTGACCGCTAGAATGCCTAAGGTCAGCTGAAGGCAACATTTGAAGTACATCATTTCGATTAAAATGATTATTTCTTACTTTGACAATGTCATCATGTCCTGCTTGCTATTTTTCTATGCAGGGTCATGTGTGTTTCCTTTGAAAACAAGAAACTTTTGACTGGTAGTGTACAGTACTTACTCTATATTCAATCCTGATCCACTGTTGATTACTCTTTTTTTTATTTACATATCTAGGTCAGAAGACAGACAGTGTGACCAACTACTGTTGTGGAGGCCAGCCATCGTCAACCACCTTTACTGGACTGCAGCCTCAACCCCAGATGGCAACCCAGCTGTGATGGAGGCCAAATGGAGAAGCTTGACAAATCACATTCAGGACATCCACGACCATGACACCCCTGCCTTCTCCAATCATATGTACTACACTACTCAGGCGTATGCTCTGTGTTTGCCACTACAAGCATGTGGTTGTTGTTACACGTTCTGTCCACTAGAGGGGCTTCTTACATTAGCCTGGCCTTGAAGGGGATCTGCAAGCAACTTTGTTTACATTCATTTTCCACCACGAGTACACAGCGACAAACACAAATCAACAGAGAAAACTGTTCTTAAGACGTGACATGAGTGACACATGCGGGTAGGCCAAGGCAAGAAGAGGGAGATTAGCTAAAGTTAGCCAACATATTTATTAAAAAAAGTTACATTTGAATAGTAATTTCAGCATTTGAATAGTACTGATTTTTTTTACTATTCAAATTATATTTGACTTTGGGTATTCGTTCCAACAGCCCTACTGTCTATCTATTTGTGTATTTGTATTTCTGTCTGTCTGTGTGTCTGTCTGCCTGCCTGCCAACCTATCTTGGTCTTTGCAGGCTCAATGGGAGCAGTAAAACTGGAAAGTCTCATCACCAAGACATCCTTACTGAAGGATGTTAGACAGCTGTCTCCACAGCACCAGACTTTCTCCCTTGAAGCCTTCCACTCCCTCATCCTGCACTTCGCGCCCAAGCACACTGGGTTTTCATACCTTGGCATGTATAGCAGGTCAGTGCTGTGCAATGGAATAACAATGCCGTATTTTATCATACACGCACCAGATTGTTGTTTCAAAGGTGTTCTCAAATTAGTTATTCTGTAGGCTTCTCTTAGCAGCACTACATTACAACTGTAATGCAAACAGAAGGACAGCCCGTAGAAGCGATGGTACAGAGAAGTATTGCGTGCGATATCCACGTTTCAGAAAAGGTGCCTATGTAGTGCGTCCCATCAAACAGAAGGCCTCATACGGAAAGCAGTGTCATGCAGTTCATATTTTGACATGTAATCAGTGACAGCAATCTTTATACAGTATTTTAACATTATTATTATGTCTGCAGGTTATGCAACGTTATTAATCGAGGCCCTTTCGGGAGAGCTACACAAACTCACCCAAGGCTTTTCAAGAGGTTAGGGCCAATTTCTCAGCCTGTGCACCCGCCCCCATCGCCAAATCATTCAAACAAATTCCCAAGGAGGAGGCCGTCAGCCTCTATCTAGCCCAGCAGTCACGCTGCAGAAAATCTAATTACAATTATTCTTCCCCAGACAGGTCCAATCATTTAGTTGTGAGTATTTCCTTCATGATTAGTTGTTTTAGTTGTAGTAGTTATATTCCTTCATATCTGTCCGAGTACGACATGTGGAAATGGCCAAAATCACACTAATTTCAAACTTTAAAATCCAAATAGTGGACTTCCTGTTGGTTTAAGGGTATGGCTCCAATGAAGTTTTGTGTGCGTCTTGACATGCTACATATGTGTACCAGGTTTTGTGAGTCTACGTTAAACGCACTGCAGGGGCTCAATTTTTTTAACTTTGTAGGGGGCGCTAGCAAGCCATTTTTGTGCGCCTATTCCCGAAACCCATAAAATACGTACATTTTCACCACGCTTTGAGTTTTTGAGTACGTTAAGCCCCTCAAAAAGGCAATTAATTTGCCGTAATAATAATAATTCCTTCAGTTTCAATAGGGCCTTCGCCGCTGTCAGCGCTCGGGCCCTAATTATTTTTCCCCCAGACAGGTCCAATCATTTAGTTGTGAGTATTTCTTTCAGTTGTAAGTTGTTTTAGTTGTAGTAGTTATATTCCTTCATATCTGTCATTTCATTTGGTGGTGGTTTTCTGCATGCTGCATATTTTGTTTTGTCTTTATGTGCTGTTTATTGCATTGTTTTTTATACTTAGTTGTTTGCATGAAATCATTCCTTTTTTTGTCTTTGTAAGTACTAGGGCTGGGCAATATATCGGTATTAAATCGACATCGATATATATGAAGCTAGATATCGTATTAAAGTTTGGATATCGTAAAATCGTAAAAGAAGTGTTGTCTTTTCCTGGTTTTTAAATGCAGTGCCCGTTGAAAATGTGCCTGTTTGGAACGGGCCGATTGCTTGGCCTGTGGTATTGCTGCTTGTAGAATTCATCAAAACCAAATTGTACCCCAAAATTACTTACAGAAGGACCCCAAACCACTTCATATGCAACTCCTCTGTATAGCCTATACTACTATTTACCTGACAGAAAACACTGCAGATTCAGAATGTAATCACAAAATATCACAATGACAATGTGGAGTCATCAGACATTAGTCTCATGGACTCATGGCAGTGTGCTACCCACCCTGTCTGTGTGTGTGTGTGTGTGTGTGTGTGTGTGTGTGTGTGTGTGTGTGTGTGTGTGTGTACAAGCTCTCCACCACAGTTTCCATGGGACGGCACCGCCCACACAAGCACCTGCCAAACACAGCGACACAGACTAGCGGAGGCAGCTAACATTTTCACTGGAGGAAGAGGTGAACGCTTAGAAATAAACTCTAGGCAAACATGTTGTTATGGAGCTAGTAGGCTACCATCAAAACGTGGGATATCTAATCGGACATGTGTTTACAACGTCAGGGGAAAGATTTAATTAGGGATTATCTTGGGGGGTGGGGGAGGTATTTCACAGGTGGGACTGGCAAGTTAGCTCATAGCTAGCATGATGCCTTCTATTTCTAGATCTAGTTAGATTACCGGTACTTATCTGAACTAACGACATGACCACCATCACTAGATATAAAGAAAACCTTGACTTTCACTCAGTGCTATTCACTGACAGTAAATATACACTGCTGTTGGTAGACTAGCTCCAGCGCTCGTTTCTGCATTGGTAAATGACAGCAACTCACCAGGACACTTCAGCAACTCTCCACTCATTCTCCTAGAACCATGTATTTAATTGGCTTTGACGGCCATCAGTTCTCGGTAATTCCTCATTTGCCCTCTCATGTCTGACAGGTTCGAAATTATACGGCTGCTGGCCATCGTACATGTTATTAGTAGTTCTTGCCACCTCTTCCTCATCCCAGTCAGTCGCCATAGTTCCAGTACTAGACTGAGGCTAGTCTCCTCCACGCCTCCCCAACGTGACCTCATCACCAAATTGCGTTTACAAAACCCGCCCTATACCAAAAACAGGCCTTTAACACGATTTGAAGACATTTTAAAAATGATATACATACCTTGAGTACTATATGTACCCATTAATCAACGGTGGTGGTTAACCTGCAACATGGGCTTAAAATCCGTAAATTGCTCAGTTTTTGTTTTTGTTATATTTATATTTCTGGAAACCTTCACTTTTATAGAAAATGATGTTAGACGAGTATCAGCCAATCAGCACTCACCATGACATGCAGCAGGCTCAAGTAGAAGAGTCTCAGGCTCCGGGCCAGTCCCCCGAAATCTAGAGCGCTCCTTTAATGAGTCAACAGGCAGAAACAGACCATAATAACTTCAAGTTCAAGTGTATTGTCATGTGCATTTAAAAGTACAAAGTACAGAGAGAATGTAATGAAATGTGCTTTGCCCTGGTCCTCTCTTCTCATAAAAACTATCAATATAATTTGAATAAAATATAAAAAAATGACCTGAATACATAGTACAAGATATCACACACCACACACACACACACCACACACACCACACACCATCACACCACACACACCACCACACACCACACACCAACTACACACAGACACAGATCACACACACACACCT